>NW_027448113.1:230000-292500 GCF_038048845.1 Mixophyes fleayi | reverse complement strand
AGCCAGCTTTCACACTTGATTGGCAGATTAATGCATCATTATTGCTAAGTTTGATAACAGTTGTCTAATACAGTGACACTGGTAGAGAAAACCACTATAGACATTCACATAAGCAGCTCTCATCATCATCATTTATGGCATAAGACTTCTTTAATTATACTAAGTTTTTGAGCAGGTCTGCATTATACTTAATTATATAAGGGAGATGTACTTTTAGTAAAAAGTAGCTCTCCAATTTCAAAAGTACATCAACGTAGTATTAATACTTAGATTTAAAGATTTTCTGGGATAAATGAAATACATTCCCAGCAGCCATCTCCCTTTGCCTCTATCTTATTGCATATTTTGTCCTAATGTGCTTTCATATTTACATGTCACCATGTTTCCATTGGCTAGTACCTTAAAGTCAGATGTCTGTCAAGCAAACTGACCAGTGACAGAATTGCTTTGTGAGGTTTACATCTTTATGACATCAAATGCTTCACATGAAAAATGCAGTTCATTGTCAAAAATCAGCTATATTAGGAGAGTGAGAATTGTGTTTTAGCATCAATTACACACTAAATATGCTGTCATTGTGTATGTTTAATGGATGTCTTTCAGTTTTAAAGATAGACAGACGGATAGATAGATAGAAAGATAGAAAGATAGATAGATAGATAGATAGATAGATAGATAGATAGATAGACAGACAGACAGACAGACAGACAGACAGACAGACTGATTTCAACTGGAAGCAGTGCTTACATATTGCTTAATTTTTGGTGGTTATTAAATAGTATGGGTAGGCAAGAAAAGTGCATATATCTTTTATTAGCATAAACTTACCCAAATGCGCTCTTGCATATTTAAGGCATTCAAAGTAATAATATTTCACAGCATTAATACAGTTATGTACTAGACTGGACAATGGTAAGCAGAGCCAGTACTTATATCAACAATGGCCTTATCTGTGTGAAGTTTGTATGTTCTCCCTGTGTTTGCGTGGGTTTCCTCCGGGTGCTGTGGTTTCCTCCCACACTCCAAAAAACATACTGTTAGGTTAATTGGCTGCTATCAAAATTGACCCTAGTCTCTCCCTCTCTGTCTGTGTGTGAGTGTGTGTCTATATTAGGGAATTTAGACTGTAAGCTCCAATAGGGTAGGGACTGATGTGAATGGGTTCTCTGTACAGCGCTGCGCTATTAGTGACACTATATAAATAAATGATAATGAGGATGATGATGATATGTGTTTACTATGCCTATACACATAGCCAGCTTTCACACTTGATTGGCAGATTAATGCATCATTATTGCTAAGTTTGATAACAGTTGTCTAATACAGTGACACTGGTAGAGAAAACCACTATAGACATTCACATAAGCAGCTCTCATCATCATCATTTATGGCATAAGACTTCTTTAATTATACTAAGTTTTTGAGCAGGTCTGCATTATACTTAATTATATAAGGGAGATGTACTTTTAGTAAAAAGTAGCTCTCCAATTTCAAAAGTACATCAACGTAGTATTAATACTTAGATTTAAAGATTTTCTGGGATAAATGAAATACATTCCCAGCAGCCATCTCCCTTTGCCTCTATCTTATTGCATATTTTGTCCTAATGTGCTTTCATATTTACATGTCACCATGTTTCCATTGGCTAGTACCTTAAAGTCAGGTGTCTGTCAAGCAAACTGACCAGTGACAGAATTGCTTTGTGAGGTTTACATCTTTATGACATCAAATGCTTCACATGAAAAATGCAGTTCATTGTCAAAAATCAGCTATATTAGGAGAGTGAGAATTGTGTTTTAGCATCAATTACACACTAAATATGCTGTCATTGTGTATGTTTAATGGATGTCTTTCAGTTTTAAAGATAGACAGACGGATAGATAGATAGAAAGATAGAAAGATAGAAAGATAGATAGATAGACAGACAGACAGACAGACAGACAGACAGACAGACAGACAGACAGACTGATTTCAACTGGAAGCAGTGCTTACATATTGCTTAATTTTTGGTGGTTATTAAATAGTATGGGTAGGCAAGAAAAGTGCATATATCTTTTATTAGCATAAACTTACCCAAATGCGCTCTTGCATATTCAAGGCATTCAAAGTAATAATATTTCACAGCATTAATACAGTTATGTACTAGACTGGACAATGGTAAGCAGAGCCAGTACTTATATCAACAATGGCCTTATCTGTGTGAAGTTTGTATGTTCTCCCTGTGTTTGCGTGGGTTTCCTCCGGGTGCTGTGGTTTCCTCCCACACTCCAAAAAACATACTGTTAGGTTAATTGGCTGCTATCAAAATTGACCCTAGTCTCTCCCTCTCTGTCTGTGTGTGAGTGTGTGTCTATATTAGGGAATTTAGACTGTAAGCTCCAATAGGGTAGGGACTGATGTGAATGGGTTCTCTGTACAGCGCTGCGCTATTAGTGACACTATATAAATAAATGATAATGAGGATGATGATGATATGTGTTTACTATGCCTATACACATAGCCAGCTTTCACACTTGATTGGCAGATTAATGCATCATTATTGCTAAGTTTGATAACAGTTGTCTAATACAGTGACACTGGTAGAGAAAACCACTATAGACATTCACATAAGCAGCTCTCATCATCATCATTTATGGCATAAGACTTCTTTAATTATACTAAGTTTTTGAGCAGGTCTGCATTATACTTAATTATATAAGGGAGATGTACTTTTAGTAAAAAGTAGCTCTCCAATTTCAAAAGTACATCAACGTAGTATTAATACTTGAATTTAAAGATTTTCTGGGATAAATGAAATACATTCCCAGCAGCCATCTCCCTTTGCCTCTATCTTATTGCATATTTTGTCCTAATGTGCTTTCATATTTACATGTCACCATGTTTCCATTGGCTAGTACCTTAAAGTCAGATGTCTGTCAAGCAAACTGACCAGTGACAGAATTGCTTTGTGAGGTTTACATCTTTATGACATCAAATGCTTCACATGAAAAATGCAGTTCATTGTCAAAAATCAGCTATATTAGGAGAGTGAGAATTGTGTTTTAGCATCAATTACACACTAAATATGCTGTCATTGTGTATGTTTAATGGATGTCTTTCAGTTTTAAAGATAGACAGACGGATAGATAGATAGAAAGATAGAAAGATAGATAGATAGACAGACAGACAGACTGATTTCAACTGGAAGCAGTGCTTACATATTGCTTAATTTTTGGTGGTTATTAAATAGTATGGGTAGGCAAGAAAAGTGCATATATCTTTTATTAGCATAAACTTACCCAAATGCGCTCTTGCATATTTAAGGCATTCAAAGTAATAATATTTCACAGCATTAATACAGTTATGTACTAGACTGGACAATGGTAAGCAGAGCCAGTACTTATATCAACAATGGCCTTATCTGTGTGAAGTTTGTATGTTCTCCCTGTGTTTGCGTGGGTTTCCTCCGGGTGCTGTGGTTTCCTCCCACACTCCAAAAAACATACTGTTAGGTTAATTGGCTGCTATCAAAATTGACCCTAGTCTCTCCCTCTCTGTCTGTGTGTGAGTGTGTGTCTATATTAGGGAATTTAGACTGTAAGCTCCAATAGGGTAGGGACTGATGTGAATGGGTTCTCTGTACAGCGCTGCGCTATTAGTGACACTATATAAATAAATGATAATGAGGATGATGATGATATGTGTTTACTATGCCTATACACATAGCCAGCTTTCACACTTGATTGGCAGATTAATGCATCATTATTGCTAAGTTTGATAACAGTTGTCTAATACAGTGACACTGGTAGAGAAAACCACTATAGACATTCACATAAGCAGCTCTCATCATCATCATTTATGGCATAAGACTTCTTTAATTATACTAAGTTTTTGAGCAGGTCTGCATTATACTTAATTATATAAGGGAGATGTACTTTTAGTAAAAAGTAGCTCTCCAATTTCAAAAGTACATCAACGTAGTATTAATACTTAGATTTAAAGATTTTCTGGGATAAATGAAATACATTCCCAGCAGCCATCTCCCTTTGCCTCTATCTTATTGCATATTTTGTCCTAATGTGCTTTCATATTTACATGTCACCATGTTTCCATTGGCTAGTACCTTAAAGTCAGATGTCTGTCAAGCAAACTGACCAGTGACAGAATTGCTTTGTGAGGTTTACATCTTTATGACATCAAATGCTTCACATGAAAAATGCAGTTCATTGTCAAAAATCAGCTATATTAGGAGAGTGAGAATTGTGTTTTAGCATCAATTACACACTAAATATGCTGTCATTGTGTATGTTTAATGGATGTCTTTCAGTTTTAAAGATAGACAGACGGATAGATAGATAGAAAGATAGAAAGATAGATAGATAGATAGATAGATAGATAGATAGATAGATAGACAGACAGACTGATTTCAACTGGAAGCAGTGCTTACATATTGCTTAATTTTTGGTGGTTATTAAATAGTATGGGTAGGCAAGAAAAGTGCATATATCTTTTATTAGCATAAACTTACCCAAATGCGCTCTTGCATATTTAAGGCATTCAAAGTAATAATATTTCACAGCATTAATACAGTTATGTACTAGACTGGACAATGGTAAGCAGAGCCAGTACTTATATTAACAATGGCCTTATCTGTGTGAAGTTTGTATGTTCTCCCTGTGTTTGCGTGGGTTTCCTCCGGGTGCTGTGGTTTCCTCCCACACTCCAAAAAACATACTGTTAGGTTAATTGGCTGCTATCAAAATTGACCCTAGTCTCTCCCTCTCTGTCTGTGTGTGAGTGTGTGTCTATATTAGGGAATTTAGACTGTAAGCTCCAATAGGGTAGGGACTGATGTGAATGGGTTCTCTGTACAGCGCTGCGCTATTAGTGACACTATATAAATAAATGATAATGAGGATGATGATGATATGTGTTTACTATGCCTATACACATAGCCAGCTTTCACACTTGATTGGCAGATTAATGCATCATTATTGCTAAGTTTGATAACAGTTGTCTAATACAGTGACACTGGTAGAGAAAACCACTATAGACATTCACATAAGCAGCTCTCATCATCATCATTTATGGCATAAGACTTCTTTAATTATACTAAGTTTTTGAGCAGGTCTGCATTATACTTAATTATATAAGGGAGATGTACTTTTAGTAAAAAGTAGCTCTCCAATTTCAAAAGTACATCAACGTAGTATTAATACTTAGATTTAAAGATTTTCTGGGATAAATGAAATACATTCCCAGCAGCCATCTCCCTTTGCCTCTATCTTATTGCATATTTTGTCCTAATGTGCTTTCATATTTACATGTCACCATGTTTCCATTGGCTAGTACCTTAAAGTCAGATGTCTGTCAAGCAAACTGACCAGTGACAGAATTGCTTTGTGAGGTTTACATCTTTATGACATCAAATGCTTCACATGAAAAATGCAGTTCATTGTCAAAAATCAGCTATATTAGGAGAGTGAGAATTGTGTTTTAGCATCAATTACACACTAAATATGCTGTCATTGTGTATGTTTAATGGATGTCTTTCAGTTTTAAAGATAGACAGACGGATAGATAGATAGAAAGATAGAAAGATAGATAGATAGATAGATAGATAGATAGATAGATAGACAGACAGACAGACTGATTTCAACTGGAAGCAGTGCTTACATATTGCTTAATTTTTGGTGGTTATTAAATAGTATGGGTAGGCAAGAAAAGTGCATATATCTTTTATTAGCATAAACTTACCCAAATGCGCTCTTGCATATTTAAGGCATTCAAAGTAATAATATTTCACAGCATTAATACAGTTATGTACTAGACTGGACAATGGTAAGCAGAGCCAGTACTTATATCAACAATGGCCTTATCTGTGTGAAGTTTGTATGTTCTCCCTGTGTTTGCGTGGGTTTCCTCCCACACTCCAAAAAACATACTGTTAGGTTAATTGGCTGCTATCAAAATTGACCCTAGTCTCTCCCTCTCTGTCTGTGTGTGAGTGTGTGTCTATATTAGGGAATTTAGACTGTAAGCTCCAATAGGGTAGGGACTGATGTGAATGGGTTCTCTGTACAGCGCTGCGCTATTAGTGACACTATATAAATAAATGATAATGAGGATGATGATGATATGTGTTTACTATGCCTATACACATAGCCAGCTTTCACACTTGATTGGCAGATTAATGCATCATTATTGCTAAGTTTGATAACAGTTGTCTAATACAATGACACTGGTAGAGAAAACCACTATAGACATTCACATAAGCAGCTCTCATCATCATCATTTATTGCATAAGACTTCTTTAATTATACTAAGTTTTTGAGCAGGTCTGCATTATACTTAATTATATAAGGGAGATGTACTTTTAGTAAAAAGTAGCTCTCCAATTTCAAAAGTACATCAACGTAGTATTAATACTTAGATTTAAAGATTTTCTGGGATAAATGAAATACATTCCCAGCAGCCATCTCCCTTTGCCTCTATCTTATTGCATATTTTGTCCTAATGTGCTTTCATATTTACATGTCACCATGTTTCCATTGGCTAGTACCTTAAAGTCAGATGTCTGTCAAGCAAACTGACCAGTGACAGAATTGCTTTGTGAGGTTTACATCTTTATGACATCAAATGCTTCACATGAAAAATGCAGTTCATTGTCAAAAATCAGCTATATTAGGAGAGTGAGAATTGTGTTTTAGCATCAATTACACACTAAATATGCTGTCATTGTGTATGTTTAATGGATGTCTTTCAGTTTTAAAGATAGACAGACCGATAGATAGATAGATAGAAAGATAGAAAGATAGATAGATAGAAAGATAGATAGACAGACAGACAGACAGACTGATTTCAACTGGAAGCAGTGCTTACATATTGCTTAATTTTTGGTGGTTATTAAATAGTATGGGTAGGCAAGAAAAGTGCATATATCTTTTATTAGCATAAACTTACCCAAATGCGCTCTTGCATATTTAAGGCATTCAAAGTAATAATATTTCACAGCATTAATACAGTTATGTACTAGACTGGACAATGGTAAGCAGAGCCAGTACTTATATCAACAATGGCCTTATCTGTGTGAAGTTTGTATGTTCTCCCTGTGTTTGCGTGGGTTTCCTCCGGGTGCTGTGGTTTCCTCCCACACTCCAAAAAACATACTGTTAGGTTAATTGGCTGCTATCAAAATTGACCCTAGTCTCTCCCTCTCTGTCTATGTGTGAGTGTGTGTCTATATTAGGGAATTTAGACTGTAAGCTCCAATAGGGTAGGGACTGATGTGAATGGGTTCTCTGTACAGCGCTGCGCTATTAGTGACACTATATAAATAAATGATAATGAGGATGATGATGATATGTGTTTACTATGCCTATACACATAGCCAGCTTTCACACTTGATTGGCAGATTAATGCATCATTATTGCTAAGTTTGATAACAGTTGTCTAATACAGTGACACTGGTAGAGAAAACCACTATAGACATTCACATAAGCAGCTCTCATCATCATCATTTATTGCATAAGACTTCTTTAATTATACTAAGTTTTTGAGCAGGTCTGCATTATACTTAATTATATAAGGGAGATGTACTTTTAGTAAAAAGTAGCTCTCCAATTTCAAAAGTACATCAACGTAGTATTAATACTTAGATTTAAAGATTTTCTGGGATAAATGAAATACATTCCCAGCAGCCATCTCCCTTTGCCTCTATCTTATTGCATATTTTGTCCTAATGTGCTTTCATATTTACATGTCACCATGTTTCCATTGGCTAGTACCTTAAAGTCAGATGTCTGTCAAGCAAACTGACCAGTGACAGAATTGCTTTGTGAGGTTTACATCTTTATGACATCAAATGCTTCACATGAAAAATGCAGTTCATTGTCAAAAATCAGCTATATTAGGAGAGTGAGAATTGTGTTTTAGCATCAATTACACACTAAATATGCTGTCATTGTGTATGTTTAATGGATGTCTTTCAGTTTTAAAGATAGACAGACCGATAGAAAGATAGAAAGATAGATAGATAGAAAGATAGATAGATAGATAGATAGATAGATAGACAGACAGACAGACTGATTTCAACTGGAAGCAGTGCTTACATATTGCTTATATTTTGGTGGTTATTAAATAGTATGGGTAGGCAAGAAAAGTGCATATATCTTTTATTAGCATAAACTTACCCAAATGCGCTCTTGCATATTTAAGGCATTCAAAGTAATAATATTTCACAGCATTAATACAGTTATGTACTAGACTGGACAATGGTAAGCAGAGCCAGTACTTATATCAACAATGGCCTTATCTGTGTGAAGTTTGTATGTTCTCCCTGTGTTTGCGTGGGTTTCCTCCCACACTCCAAAAAACATACTGTTAGGTTAATTGGCTGCTATCAAAATTGACCCTAGTCTCTCCCTCTCTGTCTGTGTGTGAGTGTGTGTCTATATTAGGGAATTTAGACTGTAAGCTCCAATAGGGTAGGGACTGATGTGAATGGGTTCTCTGTACAGCGCTGCGCTATTAGTGACACTATATAAATAAATGATAATGAGGATGATGATGATATGTGTTTACTATGCCTATACACATAGCCAGCTTTCACACTTGATTGGCAGATTAATGCATCATTATTGCTAAGTTTGATAACAGTTGTCTAATACAATGACACTGGTAGAGAAAACCACTATAGACATTCACATAAGCAGCTCTCATCATCATCATTTATTGCATAAGACTTCTTTAATTATACTAAGTGTTTGAGCAGGTCTGCATTATACTTAATTATATAAGGGAGATGTACTTTTAGTAAAAAGTAGCTCTCCAATTTCAAAAGTACATCAACGTAGTATTAATACTTAGATTTAAAGATTTTCTGGGATAAATGAAATACATTCCCAGCAGCCATCTCCCTTTGCCTCTATCTTATTGCATATTTTGTCCTAATGTGCTTTCATATTTACATGTCACCATGTTTCCATTGGCTAGTACCTTAAAGTCAGATGTCTGTCAAGCAAACTGACCAGTGACAGAATTGCTTTGTGAGGTTTACATCTTTATGACATCAAATGCTTCACATGAAAAATGCAGTTCATTGTCAAAAATCAGCTATATTAGGAGAGTGAGAATTGTGCTTTAGCATCAATTACACACTAAATATGCTGTCATTGTGTATGTTTAATGGATGTCTTTCAGTTTTAAAGATAGACAGACGGATAGATAGATAGAAAGATAGAAAGATAGATAGATAGAAAGATAGATAGATAGATAGACAGACAGACAGACTGATTTCAACTG
The DNA here is from genome assembly GCF_038048845.1 of Mixophyes fleayi. Lineage (NCBI taxonomy): Eukaryota > Metazoa > Chordata > Amphibia > Anura > Limnodynastidae > Mixophyes > Mixophyes fleayi. Next base: position 283,218 of record NW_027448113.1, on the reverse strand, counting down.
GAAGCAGTGCTTACATATTGCTTAATTTTTGGTGGTTATTAAATAGTATGGGTAGGCAAGAAAAGTGCATATATCTTTTATTAGCATAAACTTACCCAAATGCGCTCTTGCATATTTAAGGCATTCAAAGTAATAATATTTCACAGCATTAATACAGTTATGTACTAGACTGGACAATGGTAAGCAGAGCCAGTACTTATATCAACAATGGCCTTATCTGTGTGAAGTTTGTATGTTCTCCCTGTGTTTGCGTGGGTTTCCTCCGGGTGCTGTGGTTTCCTCCCACACTCCAAAAAACATACTGTTAGGTTAATTGGCTGCTATCAAAATTGACCCTAGTCTCTCCCTCTCTGTCTGTGTGTGAGTGTGTGTCTATATTAGGGAATTTAGACTGTAAGCTCCAATAGGGTAGGGACTGATGTGAATGGGTTCTCTGTACAGCGCTGCGCTATTAGTGACACTATATAAATAAATGATAATGAGGATGATGATGATATGTGTTTACTATGCCTATACACATAGCCAGCTTTCACACTTGATTGGCAGATTAATGCATCATTATTGCTAAGTTTGATAACAGTTGTCTAATACAGTGACACTGGTAGAGAAAACCACTATAGACATTCACATAAGCAGCTCTCATCATCATCATTTATGGCATAAGACTTCTTTAATTATACTAAGTTTTTGAGCAGGTCTGCATTATACTTAATTATATAAGGGAGATGTACTTTTAGTAAAAAGTAGCTCTCCAATTTCAAAAGTACATCAACGTAGTATTAATACTTAGATTTAAAGATTTTCTGGGATAAATGAAATACATTCCCAGCAGCCATCTCCCTTTGCCTCTATCTTATTGCATATTTTGTCCTAATGTGCTTTCATATTTACATGTCACCATGTTTCCATTGGCTAGTACCTTAAAGTCAGATGTCTGTCAAGCAAACTGACCAGTGACAGAATTGCTTTGTGAGGTTTACATCTTTATGACATCAAATGCTTCACATGAAAAATGCAGTTCATTGTCAAAAATCAGCTATATTAGGAGAGTGAGAATTGTGCTTTAGCATCAATTACACACTAAATATGCTGTCATTGTGTATGTTTAATGGATGTCTTTCAGTTTTAAAGATAGACAGACGGATAGAAAGATAGAAAGATAGATAGATAGAAAGATAGATAGATAGATAGATAGACAGACAGACTGACAGACTGATTTCAACTGGAAGCAGTGCTTACATATTGCTTAATTTTTGGTGGTTATTAAATAGTATGGGTAGGCAAGAAAAGTGCATATATCTTTTATTAGCATAAACTTACCCAAATGCGCTCTTGCATATTTAAGGCATTCAAAGTAATAATATTTCACAGCATTAATACAGTTATGTACTAGACTGGACAATGGTAAGCAGAGCCAGTACTTATATCAACAATGGCCTTATCTGTGTGAAGTTTGTATGTTCTCCCTGTGTTTGCGTGGGTTTCCTCCGGGTGCTGTGGTTTCCTCCCACACTCCAAAAAACATACTGTTAGGTTAATTGGCTGCTATCAAAATTGACCCTAGTCTCTCCCTCTCTGTCTGTGTGTGAGTGTGTGTCTATATTAGGGAATTTAGACTGTAAGCTCCAATAGGGTAGGGACTGATGTGAATGGGTTCTCTGTACAGCGCTGCGCTATTAGTGACACTATATAAATAAATGATAATGAGGATGATGATGATATGTGTTTACTATGCCTATACACATAGCCAGCTTTCACACTTGATTGGCAGATTAATGCATCATTATTGCTAAGTTTGATAACAGTTGTCTAATACAGTGACACTGGTAGAGAAAACCACTATAGACATTCACATAAGCAGCTCTCATCATCATCATTTATGGCATAAGACTTCTTTAATTATACTAAGTTTTTGAGCAGGTCTGCATTATACTTAATTATATAAGGGAGATGTACTTTTAGTAAAAAGTAGCTCTCCAATTTCAAAAGTACATCAACGTAGTATTAATACTTAGATTTAAAGATTTTCTGGGATAAATGAAATACATTCCCAGCAGCCATCTCCCTTTGCCTCTATCTTATTGCATATTTTGTCCTAATGTGCTTTCATATTTACATGTCACCATGTTTCCATTGGCTAGTACCTTAAAGTCAGATGTCTGTCAAGCAAACTGACCAGTGACAGAATTGCTTTGTGAGGTTTACATCTTTATGACATCAAATGCTTCACATGAAAAATGCAGTTCATTGTCAAAAATCAGCTATATTAGGAGAGTGAGAATTGTGTTTTAGCATCAATTACACACTAAATATGCTGTCATTGTGTATGTTTAATGGATGTCTTTCAGTTTTAAAGATAGACAGACGGATAGAAAGATAGAAAGATAGATAGATAGAAAGATAGATAGATAGATAGATAGACAGACAGACTGACAGACTGATTTCAACTGGAAGCAGTGCTTACATATTGCTTAATTTTTGGTGGTTATTAAATAGTATGGGTAGGCAAGAAAAGTGCATATATCTTTTATTAGCATAAACTTACCCAAATGCGCTCTTGCATATTTAAGGCATTCAAAGTAATAATATTTCACAGCATTAATACAGTTATGTACTAGACTGGACAATGGTAAGCAGAGCCAGTACTTATATCAACAATGGCCTTATCTGTGTGAAGTTTGTATGTTCTCCCTGTGTTTGCGTGGGTTTCCTCCGGGTGCTGTGGTTTCCTCCCACACTCCAAAAAACATACTGTTAGGTTAATTGGCTGCTATCAAAATTGACCCTAGTCTCTCCCTCTCTGTCTGTGTGTGAGTGTGTGTCTATATTAGGGAATTTAGACTGTAAGCTCCAATAGGGTAGGGACTGATGTGAATGGGTTCTCTGTACAGCGCTGCGCTATTAGTGACACTATATAAATAAATGATAATGAGGATGATGATGATATGTGTTTACTATGCCTATACACATAGCCAGCTTTCACACTTGATTGGCAGATTAATGCATCATTATTGCTAAGTTTGATAACAGTTGTCTAATACAGTGACACTGGTAGAGAAAACCACTATAGACATTCACATAAGCAGCTCTCATCATCATCATTTATGGCATAAGACTTCTTTAATTATACTAAGTTTTTGAGCAGGTCTGCATTATACTTAATTATATAAGGGAGATGTACTTTTAGTAAAAAGTAGCTCTCCAATTTCAAAAGTACATCAACGTAGTATTAATACTTAGATTTAAAGATTTTCTGGGATAAATGAAATACATTCCCAGCAGCCATCTCCCTTTGCCTCTATCTTATTGCATATTTTGTCCTAATGTGCTTTCATATTTACATGTCACCATGTTTCCATTGGCTAGTACCTTAAAGTCAGATGTCTGTCAAGCAAACTGACCAGTGACAGAATTGCTTTGTGAGGTTTACATCTTTGACATCAAATGCTTCACATGAAAAATGCAGTTCATTGTCAAAAATCAGCTATATTAGGAGAGTGAGAATTGTGTTTTAGCATCAATTACACACTAAATATGCTGTCATTGTGTATGTTTAATGGATGTCTTTCAGTTTTAAAGATAGACAGACCGATAGAAAGATAGAAAGATAGATAGATAGAAAGATAGATAGATAGATAGATAGATAGATAGATAGACAGACAGACAGACTGATTTCAACTGGAAGCAGTGCTTACATATTGCTTAATTTTTGGTGGTTATTAAATAGTATGGGTAGGCAAGAAAAGTGCATATATCTTTTATTAGCATAAACTTACCCAAATGCGCTCTTGCATATTTAAGGCATTCAAAGTAATAATATTTCACAGCATTAATACAGTTATGTACTAGACTGGACAATGGTAAGCAGAGCCAGTACTTATATCAACAATGGCCTTATCTGTGTGAAGTTTGTATGTTCTCCCTGTGTTTGCGTGGGTTTCCTCCGGGTGCTGTGGTTTCCTCCCACACTCCAAAAAACATACTGTTAGGTTAATTGGCTGCTATCAAAATTGACCCTAGTCTCTCCCTCTCTGTCTATGTGTGAGTGTGTGTCTATATTAGGGAATTTAGACTGTAAGCTCCAATAGGGTAGGGACTGATGTGAATGGGTTCTCTGTACAGCGCTGCGCTATTAGTGACACTATATAAATAAATGATAATGAGGATGATGATGATATGTGTTTACTATGCCTATACACATAGCCAGCTTTCACACTTGATTGGCAGATTAATGCATCATTATTGCTAAGTTTGATAACAGTTGTCTAATACAGTGACACTGGTAGAGAAAACCACTATAGACATTCACATAAGCAGCTCTCATCATCATCATTTATTGCATAAGACTTCTTTAATTATACTAAGTTTTTGAGCAGGTCTGCATTATACTTAATTATATAAGGGAGATGTACTTTTAGTAAAAAGTAGCTCTCCAATTTCAAAAGTACATCAACGTAGTATTAATACTTAGATTTAAAGATTTTCTGGGATAAATGAAATACATTCCCAGCAGCCATCTCCCTTTGCCTCTATCTTATTGCATATTTTGTCCTAATGTGCTTTCATATTTACATGTCACCATGTTTCCATTGGCTAGTACCTTAAAGTCAGATGTCTGTCAAGCAAACTGACCAGTGACAGAATTGCTTTGTGAGGTTTACATCTTTATGACATCAAATGCTTCACATGAAAAATGCAGTTCATTGTCAAAAATCAGCTATATTAGGAGAGTGAGAATTGTGTTTTAGCATCAATTACACACTAAATATGCTGTCATTGTGTATGTTTAATGGATGTCTTTCAGTTTTAAAGATAGACAGACCGATAGAAAGATAGAAAGATAGATAGATAGAAAGATAGATAGATAGATAGATAGACAGACAGACAGACAGACTGATTTCAACTGGAAGCAGTGCTTACATATTGCTTATATTTTGGTGGTTATTAAATAGTATGGGTAGGCAAGAAAAGTGCATATATCTTTTATTAGCATAAACTTACCCAAATGCGCTCTTGCATATTTAAGGCATTCAAAGTAATAATATTTCACAGCATTAATACAGTTATGTACTAGACTGGACAATGGTAAGCAGAGCCAGTACTTATATCAACAATGGCCTTATCTGTGTGAAGTTTGTATGTTCTCCCTGTGTTTGCGTGGGTTTCCTCCCACACTCCAAAAAACATACTGTTAGGTTAATTGGCTGCTATCAAAATTGACCCTAGTCTCTCCCTCTCTGTCTGTGTGTGAGTGTGTGTCTATATTAGGGAATTTAGACTGTAAGCTCCAATAGGGTAGGGACTGATGTGAATGGGTTCTCTGTACAGCGCTGCGCTATTAGTGACACTATATAAATAAATGATAATGAGGATGATGATGATATGTGTTTACTATGCCTATACACATAGCCAGCTTTCACACTTGATTGGCAGATTAATGCATCATTATTGCTAAGTTTGATAACAGTTGTCTAATACAGTGACACTGGTAGAGAAAACCACTATAGACATTCACATAAGCAGCTCTCATCATCATCATTTATGGCATAAGACTTCTTTAATTATACTAAGTTTTTGAGCAGGTCTGCATTATACTTAATTATATAAGGGAGATGTACTTTTAGTAAAAAGTAGCTCTCCAATTTCAAAAGTACATCAACGTAGTATTAATACTTAGATTTAAAGATTTTCTGGGATAAATGAAATACATTCCCAGCAGCCATCTCCCTTTGCCTCTATCTTATTGCATATTTTGTCCTAATGTGCTTTCATATTTACATGTCACCATGTTTCCATTGGCTAGTACCTTAAAGTCAGATGTCTGTCAAGCAAACTGACCAGTGACAGAATTGCTTTGTGAGGTTTACATCTTTATGACATCAAATGCTTCACATGAAAAATGCAGTTCATTGTCAAAAATCAGCTATATTAGGAGAGTGAGAATTGTGTTTTAGCATCAATTACACACTAAATATGCTGTCATTGTGTATGTTTAATGGATGTCTTTCAGTTTTAAAGATAGACAGACGGATAGATAGATAGAAAGATAGAAAGATAGATAGATAGATAGATAGACAGACAGACAGACTGATTTCAACTGGAAGCAGTGCTTACATATTGCTTAATTTTTGGTGGTTATTAAATAGTATGGGTAGGCAAGAAAAGTGCATATATCTTTTATTAGCATAAACTTACCCAAATGCGCTCTTGCATATTTAAGGCATTCAAAGTAATAATATTTCACAGCATTAATACAGTTATGTACTAGACTGGACAATGGTAAGCAGAGCCAGTACTTATATCAACAATGGCCTTATCTGTGTGAAGTTTGTATGTTCTCCCTGTGTTTGCGTGGGTTTCCTCCGGGTGCTGTGGTTTCCTCCCACACTCCAAAAAACATACTGTTAGGTTAATTGGCTGCTATCAAAATTGACCCTAGTCTCTCCCTCTCTGTCTATGTGTGAGTGTGTGTCTATATTAGGGAATTTAGACTGTAAGCTCCAATAGGGTAGGGACTGATGTGAATGGGTTCTCTGTACAGCGCTGCGCTATTAGTGACACTATATAAATAAATGATAATGAGGATGATGATGATATGTGTTTACTATGCCTATACACATAGCCAGCTTTCACACTTGATTGGCAGATTAATGCATCATTATTGCTAAGTTTGATAACAGTTGTCTAATACAATGACACTGGTAGAGAAAACCACTATAGACTTTCACATAAGCAGCTCTCATCATCATCATTTATGGCATAAGACTTCTTTAATTATACTAAGTTTTTGAGCAGGTCTGCATTATACTTAATTATATAAGGGAGATGTACTTTTAGTAAAAAGTAGCTCTCCAATTTCAAAAGTACATCAACGTAGTATTAATACTTAGATTTAAAGATTTTCTGGGATAAATGAAATACATTCCCAGCAGCCATCTCCCTTTGCCTCTATCTTATTGCATATTTTGTCCTAATGTGCTTTCATATTTACATGTCACCATGTTTCCATTGGCTAGTACCTTAAAGTCAGATGTCTGTCAAGCAAACTGACCAGTGACAGAATTGCTTTGTGAGGTTTACATCTTTATGACATCAAATGCTTCACATGAAAAATGCAGTTCATTGTCAAAAATCAGCTATATTAGGAGAGTGAGAATTGTGTTTTAGCATCAATTACACACTAAATATGCTGTCATTGTGTATGTTTAATGGATGTCTTTCAGTTTTAAAGATAGACAGACCGATAGATAGATAGAAAGATAGATAGATAGAAAGATAGATAGATAGAAAGATAGATAGATAGATAGATAGATAGACAGACAGACTGATTTCAACTGGAAGCAGTGCTTACATATTGCTTAATTTTTGGTGGTTATTAAATAGTATGGGTAGGCAAGAAAAGTGCATATATCTTTTATTAGCATAAACTTACCCAAATGCGCTCTTGCATATTTAAGGCATTCAAAGTAATAATATTTCACAGCATTAATACAGTTATGTACTAGACTGGACAATGGTAAGCAGAGCCAGTACTTATATCAACAATGGCCTTATCTGTGTGAAGTTTGTATGTTCTCCCTGTGTTTGCGTGGGTTTCCTCCCACACTCCAAAAAACATACTGTTAGGTTAATTGGCTGCTATCAAAATTGACCCTAGTCTCTCCCTCTCTGTCTGTGTGTGAGTGTGTGTCTATATTAGGGAATTTAGACTGTAAGCTCCAATAGGGTAGGGACTGATGTGAATGGGTTCTCTGTACAGCGCTGCGCTATTAGTGACACTATATAAATAAATGATAATGAGGATGATGATGATATGTGTTTACTATGCCTATACACATAGCCAGCTTTCACACTTGATTGGCAGATTAATGCATCATTATTGCTAAGTTTGATAACAGTTGTCTAATACAGTGACACTGGTAGAGAAAACCACTATAGACATTCACATAAGCAGCTCTCATCATCATCATTTATGGCATAAGACTTCTTTAATTATACTAAGTTTTTGAGCAGGTCTGCATTATACTTAATTATATAAGGGAGATGTACTTTTAGTAAAAAGTAGCTCTCCAATTTCAAAAGTACATCAACGTAGTATTAATACTTAGATTTAAAGATTTTCTGGGATAAATGAAATACATTCCCAGCAGCCATCTCCCTTTGCCTCTATCTTATTGCATATTTTGTCCTAATGTGCTTTCATATTTACATGTCACCATGTTTCCATTGGCTAGTACCTTAAAGTCAGATGTCTGTCAAGCAAACTGACCAGTGACAGAATTGCTTTGTGAGGTTTACATCTTTATGACATCAAATGCTTCACATGAAAAATGCAGTTCATTGTCAAAAATCAGCTATATTAGGAGAGTGAGAATTGTGTTTTAGCATCAATTACACACTAAATATGCTGTCATTGTGTATGTTTAATGGATGTCTTTCAGTTTTAAAGATAGACAGACGGATAGATAGATAGAAAGATAGAAAGATAGATAGATAGAAAGATAGATAGATAGATAGACAGACAGACTGATTTCAACTGGAAGCAGTGCTTACATATTGCTTAATTTTTGGTGGTTATTAAATAGTATGGGTAGGCAAGAAAAGTGCATATATCTTTTATTAGCATAAACTTACCCAAATGCGCTCTTGCATATTTAAGGCATTCAAAGTAATAATATTTCACAGCATTAATACAGTTATGTACTAGACTGGACAATGGTAAGCAGAGCCAGTACTTATATCAACAATGGCCTTATCTGTGTGAAGTTTGTATGTTCTCCCTGTGTTTGCGTGGGTTTCCTCCGGGTGCTGTGGTTTCCTCCCACACTCCAAAAAACATACTGTTAGGTTAATTGGCTGCTATCAAAATTGACCCTAGTCTCTCCCTCTCTGTCTGTGTGTGAGTGTGTGTCTATATTAGGGAATTTAGACTGTAAGCTCCAATAGGGTAGGGACTGATGTGAATGGGTTCTCTGTACAGCGCTGCGCTATTAGTGACACTATATAAATAAATGATAATGAGGATGATGATGATATGTGTTTACTATGCCTATACACATAGCCAGCTTTCACACTTGATTGGCAGATTAATGCATCATTATTGCTAAGTTTGATAACAGTTGTCTAATACAGTGACACTGGTAGAGAAAACCACTATAGACATTCACATAAGCAGCTCTCATCATCATCATTTATGGCATAAGACTTCTTTAATTATACTAAGTTTTTGAGCAGGTCTGCATTATACTTAATTATATAAGGGAGATGTACTTTTAGTAAAAAGTAGCTCTCCAATTTCAAAAGTACATCAACGTAGTATTAATACTTAGATTTAAAGATTTTCTGGGATAAATGAAATACATTCCCAGCAGCCATCTCCCTTTGCCTCTATCTTATTGCATATTTTGTCCTAATGTGCTTTCATATTTACATGTCACCATGTTTCCATTGGCTAGTACCTTAAAGTCAGATGTCTGTCAAGCAAACTGACCAGTGACAGAATTGCTTTGTGAGGTTTACATCTTTATGACATCAAATGCTTCACATGAAAAATGCAGTTCATTGTCAAAAATCAGCTATATTAGGAGAGTGAGAATTGTGTTTTAGCATCAATTACACACTAAATATGCTGTCATTGTGTATGTTTAATGGATGTCTTTCAGTTTTAAAGATAGACAGACCGATAGATAGATAGATAGAAAGATAGAAAGATAGATAGATAGAAAGATAGATAGACAGACAGACAGACAGACTGATTTCAACTGGAAGCAGTGCTTACATATTGCTTAATTTTTGGTGGTTATTAAATAGTATGGGTAGGCAAGAAAAGTGCATATATCTTTTATTAGCATAAACTTACCCAAATGCGCTCTTGCATATTTAAGGCATTCAAAGTAATAATATTTCACAGCATTAATACAGTTATGTACTAGACTGGACAATGGTAAGCAGAGCCAGTACTTATATCAACAATGGCCTTATCTGTGTGAAGTTTGTATGTTCTCCCTGTGTTTGCGTGGGTTTCCTCCCACACTCCAAAAAACATACTGTTAGGTTAATTGGCTGCTATCAAAATTGACCCTAGTCTCTCCCTCTCTGTCTGTGTGTGAGTGTGTGTCTATATTAGGGAATTTAGACTGTAAGCTCCAATAGGGTAGGGACTGATGTGAATGGGTTCTCTGTACAGCGCTGCGCTATTAGTGACACTATATAAATAAATGATAATGAGGATGATGATGATATGTGTTTACTATGCCTATACACATAGCCAGCTTTCACACTTGATTGGCAGATTAATGCATCATTATTGCTAAGTTTGATAACAGTTGTCTAATACAGTGACACTGGTAGAGAAAACCACTATAGACATTCACATAAGCAGCTCTCATCATCATCATTTATGGCATAAGACTTCTTTAATTATACTAAGTTTTTGAGCAGGTCTGCATTATACTTAATTATATAAGGGAGATGTACTTTTAGTAAAAAGTAGCTCTCCAATTTCAAAAGTACATCAACGTAGTATTAATACTTAGATTTAAAGATTTTCTGGGATAAATGAAATACATTCCCAGCAGCCATCTCCCTTTGCCTCTATCTTATTGCATATTTTGTCCTAATGTGCTTTCATATTTACATGTCACCATGTTTCCATTGGCTAGTACCTTAAAGTCAGATGTCTGTCAAGCAAACTGACCAGTGACAGAATTGCTTTGTGAGGTTTACATCTTTATGACATCAAATGCTTCACATGAAAAATGCAGTTCATTGTCAAAAATCAGCTATATTAGGAGAGTGAGAATTGTGTTTTAGCATCAATTACACACTAAATATGCTGTCATTGTGTATGTTTAATGGATGTCTTTCAGTTTTAAAGATAGACAGACGGATAGATAGATAGATAGAAAGATAGAAAGATAGAAAGAAAGATAGATAGATAGATAGATAGACAGACAGACAGACAGACTGATTTCAACTGGAAGCAGTGCTTACATATTGCTTAATTTTTGGTGGTTATTAAATAGTATGGGTAGGCAAGAAAAGTGCATATATCTTTTATTAGCATAAACTTACCCAAATGCGCTCTTGCATATTTAAGGCATTCAAAGTAATAATATTTCACAGCATTAATACAGTTATGTACTAGACTGGACAATGGTAAGCAGAGCCAGTACTTATATCAACAATGGCCTTATCTGTGTGAAGTTTGTATGTTCTCCCTGTGTTTGCGTGGGTTTCCTCCCACACTCCAAAAAACATACTGTTAGGTTAATTGGCTGCTATCAAAATTGACCCTAGTCTCTCCCTCTCTGTCTGTGTGTGAGTGTGTGTCTATATTAGGGAATTTAGACTGTAAGCTCCAATAGGGTAGGGACTGATGTGAATGGGTTCTCTGTACAGCGCTGCGCTATTAGTGACACTATATAAATAAATGATAATGAGGATGATGATGATATGTGTTTACTATGCCTATACACATAGCCAGCTTTCACACTTGATTGGCAGATTAATGCATCATTATTGCTAAGTTTGATAACAGTTGTCTAATACAGTGACACTGGTAGAGAAAACCACTATAGACATTCACATAAGCAGCTCTCATCATCATCATTTATGGCATAAGACTTCTTTAATTATACTAAGTTTTTGAGCAGGTCTGCATTATACTTAATTATATAAGGGAGATGTACTTTTAGTAAAAAGTAGCTCTCCAATTTCAAAAGTACATCAACGTAGTATTAATACTTAGATTTAAAGATTTTCTGGGATAAATGAAATACATTCCCAGCAGCCATCTCCCTTTGCCTCTATCTTATTGCATATTTTGTCCTAATGTGCTTTCATATTTACATGTCACCATGTTTCCATTGGCTAGTACCTTAAAGTCAGATGTCTGTCAAGCAAACTGACCAGTGACAGAATTGCTTTGTGAGGTTTACATCTTTATGACATCAAATGCTTCACATGAAAAATGCAGTTCATTGTCAAAAATCAGCTATATTAGGAGAGTGAGAATTGTGTTTTAGCATCAATTACACACTAAATATGCTGTCATTGTGTATGTTTAATGGATGTCTTTCAGTTTTAAAGATAGACAGACGGATAGATAGATAGATAGAAAGATAGAAAGATAGATAGATAGAAAGATAGAAAGATAGATAGATAGATAGACAGACAGACAGACAGACTGATTTCAACTGGAAGCAGTGCTTACATATTGCTTAATTTTTGGTGGTTATTAAATAGTATGGGTAGGCAAGAAAAGTGCATATATCTTTTATTAGCATAAACTTACCCAAATGCGCTCTTGCATATTTAAGGCATTCAAAGTAATAATATTTCACAGCATTAATACAGTTATGTACTAGACTGGACAATGGTAAGCAGAGCCAGTACTTATATCAACAATGGCCTTATCTGTGTGAAGTTTGTATGTTCTCCCTGTGTTTGCGTGGGTTTCCTCCCACACTCCAAAAAACATACTGTTAGGTTAATTGGCTGCTATCAAAATTGACCCTAGTCTCTCCCTCTCTGTCTGTGTGTGAGTGTGTGTCTATATTAGGGAATTTAGACTGTAAGCTCCAATAGGGTAGGGACTGATGTGAATGGGTTCTCTGTACAGCGCTGCGCTATTAGTGACACTATATAAATAAATGATAATGAGGATGATGATGATATGTGTTTACTATGCCTATACACATAGCCAGCTTTCACACTTGATTGGCAGATTAATGCATCATTATTGCTAAGTTTGATAACAGTTGTCTAATACAGTGACACTGCTAGAGAAAACCACTATAGACATTCACATAAGCAGCTCTCATCATCATCATTTATGGCATAAGACTTCTTTAATTATACTAAGTTTTTGAGCAGGTGTGCATTATACTTAATTATATAAGGGAGATGTACTTTTAGTAAAAAGTAGCTCTCCAATTTCAAAAGTACATCAACGTAGTATTAATACTTAGATTTAAAGATTTTCTGGGATAAATGAAATACATTCCCAGCAGCCATCTCCCTTTGCCTCTATCTTATTGCATATTTTGTCCTAATGTGCTTTCATATTTACATGTCACCATGTTTCCATTGGCTAGTACCTTAAAGTCAGATGTCTGTCAAGCAAACTGACCAGTGACAGAATTGCTTTGTGAGGTTTACATCTTTATGACATCAAATGCTTCACATGAAAAATGCAGTTCATTGTCAAAAATCAGCTATATTAGGAGAGTGAGAATTGTGTTTTAGCATCAATTACACACTAAATATGCTGTCATTGTGTATGTTTAATGGATGTCTTTCAGTTTTAAAGATAGACAGACCGATAGATAGATAGATAGAAAGATAGAAAGATAGATAGATAGAAAGATAGATAGACAGACAGACAGACAGACTGATTTCAACTGGAAGCAGTGCTTACATATTGCTTAATTTTTGGTGGTTATTAAATAGTATGGGTAGGCAAGAAAAGTGCATATATCTTTTATTAGCATAAACTTACCCAAATGCGCTCTTGCATATTTAAGGCATTCAAAGTAATAATATTTCACAGCATTAATACAGTTATGTACTAGACTGGACAATGGTAAGCAGAGCCAGTACTTATATCAACAATGGCCTTATCTGTGTGAAGTTTGTATGTTCTCCCTGTGTTTGCGTGGGTTTCCTCCCACACTCCAAAAAACATACTGTTAGGTTAATTGGCTGCTATCAAAATTGACCCTAGTCTCTCCCTCTCTGTCTGTGTGTGAGTGTGTGTCTATATTAGGGAATTTAGACTGTAAGCTCCAATAGGGTAGGGACTGATGTGAATGGGTTCTCTGTACAGCGCTGCGCTATTAGTGACACTATATAAATAAATGATAATGAGGATGATGATGATATGTGTTTACTATGCCTATACACATAGCCAGCTTTCACACTTGATTGGCAGATTAATGCATCATTATTGCTAAGTTTGATAACAGTTGTCTAATACAGTGACACTGGTAGAGAAAACCACTATAGACATTCACATAAGCAGCTCTCATCATCATCATTTATGGCATAAGACTTCTTTAATTATACTAAGTTTTTGAGCAGGTCTGCATTATACTTAATTATATAAGGGAGATGTACTTTTAGTAAAAAGTAGCTCTCCAATTTCAAAAGTACATCAACGTAGTATTAATACTTAGATTTAAAGATTTTCTGGGATAAATGAAATACATTCCCAGCAGCCATCTCCCTTTGCCTCTATCTTATTGCATATTTTGTCCTAATGTGCTTTCATATTTACATGTCACCATGTTTCCATTGGCTAGTACCTTAAAGTCAGATGTCTGTCAAGCAAACTGACCAGTGACAGAATTGCTTTGTGAGGTTTACATCTTTATGACATCAAATGCTTCACATGAAAAATGCAGTTCATTGTCAAAAATCAGCTATATTAGGAGAGTGAGAATTGTGTTTTAGCATCAATTACACACTAAATATGCTGTCATTGTGTATGTTTAATGGATGTCTTTCAGTTTTAAAGATAGACAGACGGATAGATAGATAGATAGAAAGATAGAAAGATAGAAAGAAAGATAGATAGATAGATAGATAGACAGACAGACAGACAGACTGATTTCAACTGGAAGCAGTGCTTACATATTGCTTAATTTTTGGTGGTTATTAAATAGTATGGGTAGGCAAGAAAAGTGCATATATCTTTTATTAGCATAAACTTACCCAAATGCGCTCTTGCATATTTAAGGCATTCAAAGTAATAATATTTCACAGCATTAATACAGTTATGTACTAGACTGGACAATGGTAAGCAGAGCCAGTACTTATATCAACAATGGCCTTATCTGTGTGAAGTTTGTATGTTCTCCCTGTGTTTGCGTGGGTTTCCTCCCACACTCCAAAAAACATACTGTTAGGTTAATTGGCTGCTATCAAAATTGACCCTAGTCTCTCCCTCTCTGTCTGTGTGTGAGTGTGTGTCTATATTAGGGAATTTAGACTGTAAGCTCCAATAGGGTAGGGACTGATGTGAATGGGTTCTCTGTACAGCGCTGCGCTATTAGTGACACTATATAAATAAATGATAATGAGGATGATGATGATATGTGTTTACTATGCCTATACACATAGCCAGCTTTCACACTTGATTGGCAGATTAATGCATCATTATTGCTAAGTTTGATAACAGTTGTCTAATACAGTGACACTGGTAGAGAAAACCACTATAGACATTCACATAAGCAGCTCTCATCATCATCATTTATGGCATAAGACTTCTTTAATTATACTAAGTTTTTGAGCAGGTCTGCATTATACTTAATTATATAAGGGAGATGTACTTTTAGTAAAAAGTAGCTCTCCAATTTCAAAAGTACATCAACGTAGTATTAATACTTAGATTTAAAGATTTTCTGGGATAAATGAAATACATTCCCAGCAGCCATCTCCCTTTGCCTCTATCTTATTGCATATTTTGTCCTAATGTGCTTTCATATTTACATGTCACCATGTTTCCATTGGCTAGTACCTTAAAGTCAGATGTCTGTCAAGCAAACTGAACAGTGACAGAATTGCTTTGTGAGGTTTACATCTTTATGACATCAAATGCTTCACATGAAAAATGCAGTTCATTGTCAAAAATCAGCTATATTAGGAGAGTGAGAATTGTGTTTTAGCATCAATTACACACTAAATATGCTGTCATTGTGTATGTTTAATGGATGTCTTTCAGTTTTAAAGATAGACAGACGGATAGATAGATAGAAAGATAGATAGATAGATAGACAGACAGACAGACAGACAGACAGACAGACAGACAGACAGACAGACAGACTGATTTCAACTGGAAGCAGTGCTTACATATTGCTTAATTTTTGGTGGTTATTAAATAGTATGGGTAGGCAAGAAAAGTGCATATATCTTTTATTAGCATAAACTTACCCAAATGCGCTCTTGCATATTTAAGGCATTCAAAGTAATAATATTTCACAGCATTAATACAGTTATGTACTAGACTGGACAATGGTAAGCAGAGCCAGTACTTATATCAACAATGGCCTTATCTGTGTGAAGTTTGTATGTTCTCCCTGTGTTTGCGTGGGTTTCCTCCCACACTCCAAAAAACATACTGTTAGGTTAATTGGCTGCTATCAAAATTGACCCTAGTCTCTCCCTCTCTGTCTGTGTGTGAGTGTGTGTCTATATTAGGGAATTTAGACTGTAAGCTCCAATAGGGTAGGGACTGATGTGAATGGGTTCTCTGTACAGCGCTGCGCTATTAGTGACACTATATAAATAAATGATAATGAGGATGATGATGATATGTGTTTACTATGCCTATACACATAGCCAGCTTTCACACTTGATTGGCAGATTAATGCATCATTATTGCTAAGTTTGATAACAGTTGTCTAATACAGTGACACTGGTAGAGAAAACCACTATAGACATTCACATAAGCAGCTCTCATCATCATCATTTATGGCATAAGACTTCTTTAATTATACTAAGTTTTTGAGCAGGTCTGCATTATACTTAATTATATAAGGGAGATGTACTTTTAGTAAAAAGTAGCTCTCCAATTTCAAAAGTACATCAACGTAGTATTAATACTTAGATTTAAAGATTTTCTGGGATAAATGAAATACATTCCCAGCAGCCATCTCCCTTTGCCTCTATCTTATTGCATATTTTGTCCTAATGTGCTTTCATATTTACATGTCACCATGTTTCCATTGGCTAGTACCTTAAAGTCAGATGTCTGTCAAGCAAACTGACCAGTGACAGAATTGCTTTGTGAGGTTTACATCTTTATGACATCAAATGCTTCACATGAAAAATGCAGTTCATTGTCAAAAATCAGCTATATTAGGAGAGTGAGAATTGTGTTTTAGCATCAATTACACACTAAATATGCTGTCATTGTGTATGTTTAATGGATGTCTTTCAGTTTTAAAGATAGACAGACGGATAGATAGATAGAAAGATAGATAGATAGATAGACAGACAGACAGACAGACAGACAGACAGACAGACAGACAGACAGACAGACAGACAGACAGACAGACAGACAGACTGATTTCAACTGGAAGCAGTGCTTACATATTGCTTAATTTTTGGTGGTTATTAAATAGTATGGGTAGGCAAGAAAAGTGCATATATCTTTTATTAGCATAAACTTACCCAAATGCGCTCTTGCATATTTAAGGCATTCAAAGTAATAATATTTCACAGCATTAATACAGTTATGTACTAGACTGGACAATGGTAAGCAGAGCCAGTACTTATATCAACAATGGCCTTATCTGTGTGAAGTTTGTATGTTCTCCCTGTGTTTGCGTGGGTTTCCTCCCACACTCCAAAAAACATACTGTTAGGTTAATTGGCTGCTATCAAAATTGACCCTAGTCTCTCCCTCTCTGTCTGTGTGTGAGTGTGTGTCTATATTAGGGAATTTAGACTGTAAGCTCCAATAGGGTAGGGACTGATGTGAATGGGTTCTCTGTACAGCGCTGCGCTATTAGTGACACTATATAAATAAATGATAATGAGGATGATGATGATATGTGTTTACTATGCCTATACACATAGCCAGCTTTCACACTTGATTGGCAGATTAATGCATCATTATTGCTAAGTTTGATAACAGTTGTCTAATACAGTGACACTGGTAGAGAAAACCACTATAGACATTCACATAAGCAGCTCTCATCATCATCATTTATGGCATAAGACTTCTTTAATTATACTAAGTTTTTGAGCAGGTCTGCATTATACTTAATTATATAAGGGAGATGTACTTTTAGTAAAAAGTAGCTCTCCAATTTCAAAAGTACATCAACGTAGTATTAATACTTAGATTTAAAGATTTTCTGGGATAAATGAAATACATTCCCAGCAGCCATCTCCCTTTGCCTCTATCTTATTGCATATTTTGTCCTAATGTGCTTTCATATTTACATGTCACCATGTTTCCATTGGCTAGTACCTTAAAGTCAGATGTCTGTCAAGCAAACTGACCAGTGACAGAATTGCTTTGTGAGGTTTACATCTTTATGACATCAAATGCTTCACATGAAAAATGCAGTTCATTGTCAAAAATCAGCTATATTAGGAGAGTGAGAATTGTGTTTTAGCATCAATTACACACTAAATATGCTGTCATTGTGTATGTTTAATGGATGTCTTTCAGTTTTAAAGATAGACAGACGGATAGATAGATAGATAGAAAGATAGAAAGATAGAAAGAAAGATAGATAGATAGATAGATAGACAGACAGACAGACAGACTGATTTCAACTGGAAGCAGTGCTTACATATTGCTTAATTTTTGGTGGTTATTAAATAGTATGGGTAGGCAAGAAAAGTGCATATATCTTTTATTAGCATAAACTTACCCAAATGCGCTCTTGCATATTTAAGGCATTCAAAGTAATAATATTTCACAGCATTAATACAGTTATGTACTAGACTGGACAATGGTAAGCAGAGCCAGTACTTATATCAACAATGGCCTTATCTGTGTGAAGTTTGTATGTTCTCCCTGTGTTTGCGTGGGTTTCCTCCCACACTCCAAAAAACATACTGTTAGGTTAATTGGCTGCTATCAAAATTGACCCTAGTCTCTCCCTCTCTGTCTGTGTGTGAGTGTGTGTCTATATTAGGGAATTTAGACTGTAAGCTCCAATAGGGTAGGGACTGATGTGAATGGGTTCTCTGTACAGCGCTGCGCTATTAGTGACACTATATAAATAAATGATAATGAGGATGATGATGATATGTGTTTACTATGCCTATACACATAGCCAGCTTTCACACTTGATTGGCAGATTAATGCATCATTATTGCTAAGTTTGATAACAGTTGTCTAATACAGTGACACTGGTAGAGAAAACCACTATAGACATTCACATAAGCAGCTCTCATCATCATCATTTATGGCATAAGACTTCTTTAATTATACTAAGTTTTTGAGCAGGTCTGCATTATACTTAATTATATAAGGGAGATGTACTTTTAGTAAAAAGTAGCTCTCCAATTTCAAAAGTACATCAACGTAGTATTAATACTTAGATTTAAAGATTTTCTGGGATAAATGAAATACATTCCCAGCAGCCATCTCCCTTTGCCTCTATCTTATTGCATATTTTGTCCTAATGTGCTTTCATATTTACATGTCACCATGTTTCCATTGGCTAGTACCTTAAAGTCAGATGTCTGTCAAGCAAACTGACCAGTGACAGAATTGCTTTGTGAGGTTTACATCTTTATGACATCAAATGCTTCACATGAAAAATGCAGTTCATTGTCAAAAATCAGCTATATTAGGAGAGTGAGAATTGTGTTTTAGCATCAATTACACACTAAATATGCTGTCATTGTGTATGTTTAATGGATGTCTTTCAGTTTTAAAGATAGACAGACGGATAGATAGATAGAAAGATAGATAGATAGATAGATAGACAGACAGACAGACAGACTGATTTCAACTGGAAGCAGTGCTTACATATTGCTTAATTTTTGGTGGTTATTAAATAGTATGGGTAGGCAAGAAAAGTGCATATATCTTTTATTAGCATAAACTTACCCAAATGCGCTCTTGCATATTTAAGGCATTCAAAGTAATAATATTTCACAGCATTAATACAGTTATGTACTAGACTGGACAATGGTAAGCAGAGCCAGTACTTATATCAACAATGGCCTTATCTGTGTGAAGTTTGTATGTTCTCCCTGTGTTTGCGTGGGTTTCCTCCGGGTGCTGTGGTTTCCTCCCACACTCCAAAAAACATACTGTTAGGTTAATTGGCTGCTATCAAAATTGACCCTAGTCTCTCCCTCTCTGTCTGTGTGTGAGTGTGTGTCTATATTAGGGAATTTAGACTGTAAGCTCCAATAGGGTAGGGACTGATGTGAATGGGTTCTCTGTACAGCGCTGCGCTATTAGTGACACTATATAAATAAATGATAATGAGGATGATGATGATATGTGTTTACTATGCCTATACACATAGCCAGCTTTCACACTTGATTGGCAGATTAATGCATCATTATTGCTAAGTTTGATAACAGTTGTCTAATACAGTGACACTGGTAGAGAAAACCACTATAGACATTCACATAAGCAGCTCTCATCATCATCATTTATGGCATAAGACTTCTTTAATTATACTAAGTTTTTGAGCAGGTCTGCATTATACTTAATTATATAAGGGAGATGTACTTTTAGTAAAAAGTAGCTCTCCAATTTCAAAAGTACATCAACGTAGTATTAATACTTAGATTTAAAGATTTTCTGGGATAAATGAAATACATTCCCAGCAGCCATCTCCCTTTGCCTCTATCTTATTGCATATTTTGTCCTAATGTGCTTTCATATTTACATGTCACCATGTTTCCATTGGCTAGTACCTTAAAGTCAGATGTCTGTCAAGCAAACTGACCAGTGACAGAATTGCTTTGTGAGGTTTACATCTTTATGACATCAAATGCTTCACATGAAAAATGCAGTTCATTGTCAAAAATCAGCTATATTAGGAGAGTGAGAATTGTGTTTTAGCATCAATTACACACTAAATATGCTGTCATTGTGTATGTTTAATGGATGTCTTTCAGTTTTAAAGATAGACAGACGGATAGAAAGATAGAAAGATAGATAGATAGAAAGATAGATAGATAGATAGATAGACAGACAGACTGATTTCAACTGGAAGCAGTGCTTACATATTGCTTAATTTTTGGTGGTTATTAAATAGTATGGGTAGGCAAGAAAAGTGCATATATCTTTTATTAGCATAAACTTACCCAAATGCGCTCTTGCATATTTAAGGCATTCAAAGTAATAATATTTCACAGCATTAATACAGTTATGTACTAGACTGGACAATGGTAAGCAGAGCCAGTACTTATATCAACAATGGCCTTATCTGTGTGAAGTTTGTATGTTCTCCCTGTGTTTGCGTGGGTTTCCTCCGGGTGCTGTGGTTTCCTCCCACACTCCAAAAAACATACTGTTAGGTTAATTGGCTGCTATCAAAATTGACCCTAGTCTCTCCCTCTCTGTCTGTGTGTGAGTGTGTGTCTATATTAGGGAATTTAGACTGTAAGCTCCAATAGGGTAGGGACTGATGTGAATGGGTTCTCTGTACAGCGCTGCGCTATTAGTGACACTATATAAATAAATGATAATGAGGATGATGATGATATGTGTTTACTATGCCTATACAAATAGCCAGCTTTCACACTTGATTGGCAGATTAATGCATCATTATTGCTAAGTTTGATAACAGTTGTCTAATACAATGACACTGGTAGAGAAAACCACTATAGACATTCACATAAGCAGCTCTCATCATCATCATTTATGGCATAAGACTTCTTTAATTATACTAAGTTTTTGAGCAGGTCTGCATTATACTTAATTATATAAGGGAGATGTACTTTTAGTAAAAAGTAGCTCTCCAATTTCAAAAGTACATCAACGTAGTATTAATACTTAGATTTAAAGATTTTCTGGGATAAATGAAATACATTCCCAGCAGCCATCTCCCTTTGCCTCTATCTTATTGCATATTTTGTCCTAATGTGCTTTCATATTTACATGTCACCATGTTTCCATTGACTAGTACCTTAAAGTCAGATGTCTGTCAAGCAAACTGACCAGTGACAGAATTGCTTTGTGAGGTTTACATCTTTATGACATCAAATGCTTCACATGAAAAATGCAGTTCATTGTCAAAAATCAGCTATATTAGGAGAGTGAGAATTGTGTTTTAGCATCAATTACACACTAAATATGCTGTCATTGTGTATGTTTAATGGATGTCTTTCAGTTTTAAAGATAGACAGACGGATAGATAGATAGATAGAAAGATAGAAAGATAGAAAGAAAGATAGATAGATAGATAGATAGACAGACAGACAGACAGACTGATTTCAACTGGAAGCAGTGCTTACATATTGCTTAATTTTTGGTGGTTATTAAATAGTATGGGTAGGCAAGAAAAGTGCATATATCTTTTATTAGCATAAACTTACCCAAATGCGCTCTTGCATATTTAAGGCATTCAAAGTAATAATATTTCACAGCATTAATACAGTTATGTACTAGACTGGACAATGGTAAGCAGAGCCAGTACTTATATCAACAATGGCCTTATCTGTGTGAAGTTTGTATGTTCTCCCTGTGTTTGCGTGGGTTTCCTCCCACACTCCAAAAAACATACTGTTAGGTTAATTGGCTGCTATCAAAATTGACCCTAGTCTCTCCCTCTCTGTCTGTGTGTGAGTGTGTGTCTATATTAGGGAATTTAGACTGTAAGCTCCAATAGGGTAGGGACTGATGTGAATGGGTTCTCTGTACAGCGCTGCGCTATTAGTGACACTATATAAATAAATGATAATGAGGATGATGATGATATGTGTTTACTATGCCTATACACATAGCCAGCTTTCACACTTGATTGGCAGATTAATGCATCATTATTGCTAAGTTTGATAACAGTTGTCTAATACAGTGACACTGGTAGAGAAAACCACTATAGACATTCACATAAGCAGCTCTCATCATCATCATTTATGGCATAAGACTTCTTTAATTATACTAAGTTTTTGAGCAGGTCTGCATTATACTTAATTATATAAGGGAGATGTACTTTTAGTAAAAAGTAGCTCTCCAATTTCAAAAGTACATCAACGTAGTATTAATACTTAGATTTAAAGATTTTCTGGGATAAATGAAATACATTCCCAGCAGCCATCTCCCTTTGCCTCTATCTTATTGCATATTTTGTCCTAATGTGCTTTCATATTTACATGTCACCATGTTTCCATTGGCTAGTACCTTAAAGTCAGATGTCTGTCAAGCAAACTGACCAGTGACAGAATTGCTTTGTGAGGTTTACATCTTTATGACATCAAATGCTTCACATGAAAAATGCAGTTCATTGTCAAAAATCAGCTATATTAGGAGAGTGAGAATTGTGTTTTAGCATCAATTACACACTAAATATGCTGTCATTGTGTATGTTTAATGGATGTCTTTCAGTTTTAAAGATAGACAGACGGATAGATAGATAGAAAGATAGATAGATAGATAGATAGACAGACAGACAGACAGACTGATTTCAACTGGAAGCAGTGCTTACATATTGCTTAATTTTTGGTGGTTATTAAATAGTATGGGTAGGCAAGAAAAGTGCATATATCTTTTATTAGCATAAACTTACCCAAATGCGCTCTTGCATATTTAAGGCATTCAAAGTAATAATATTTCACAGCATTAATACAGTTATGTACTAGACTGGACAATGGTAAGCAGAGCCAGTACTTATATCAACAATGGCCTTATCTGTGTGAAGTTTGTATGTTCTCCCTGTGTTTGCGTGGGTTTCCTCCCACACGCCAAAAAACATACTGTTAGGTTAATTGGCTGCTATCAAAATTGACCCTAGTCTCTCCCTCTCTGTCTGTGTGTGAGTGTGTGTCTATATTAGGGAATTTAGACTGTAAGCTCCAATAGGGTAGGGACTGATGTGAATGGGTTCTCTGTACAGCGCTGCGCTATTAGTGACACTATATAAATAAATGATAATGAGGATGATGATGATATGTGTTTACTATGCCTATACACATAGCCAGCTTTCACACTTGATTGGCAGATTAATGCATCATTATTGCTAAGTTTGATAACAGTTGTCTAATACAGTGACACTGCTAGAGAAAACCACTATAGACATTCACATAAGCAGCTCTCATCATCATCATTTATGGCATAAGACTTCTTTAATTATACTAAGTTTTTGAGCAGGTCTGCATTATACTTAATTATATAAGGGAGATGTACTTTTAGTAAAAAGTAGCTCTCCAATTTCAAAAGTACATCAACGTAGTATTAATACTTAGATTTAAAGATTTTCTGGGATAAATGAAATACATTCCCAGCAGCCATCTCCCTTTGCCTCTATCTTATTGCATATTTTGTCCTAATGTGCTTTCATATTTACATGTCACCATGTTTCCATTGGCTAGTACCTTAAAGTCAGATGTCTGTCAAGCAAACTGACCAGTGACAGAATTGCTTTGTGAGGTTTACATCTTTATGACATCAAATGCTTCACATGAAAAATGCAGTTCATTGTCAAAAATCAGCTATATTAGGAGAGTGAGAATTGTGTTTTAGCATCAATTACACACTAAATATGCTGTCATTGTGTATGTTTAATGGATGTCTTTCAGTTTTAAAGATAGACAGACGGATAGATAGATAGAAAAATAGAAAGATAGATAGATAGAAAGATAGATAGATAGATAGACAGACAGACTGATTTCAACTGGAAGCAGTGCTTACATATTGCTTAATTTTTGGTGGTTATTAAATAGTATGGGTAGGCAAGAAAAGTGCATATATCTTTTATTAGCATAAACTTACCCAAATGCGCTCTTGCATATTTAAGGCATTCAAAGTAATAATATTTCACAGCATTAATACAGTTATGTACTAGACTGGACAATGGTAAGCAGAGCCAGTACTTATATCAACAATGGCCTTATCTGTGTGAAGTTTGTATGTTCTCCCTGTGTTTGCGTGGGTTTCCTCCGGGTGCTGTGGTTTCCTCCCACACTC
Source organism: Mixophyes fleayi (assembly GCF_038048845.1). Classification (NCBI taxonomy): domain Eukaryota; kingdom Metazoa; phylum Chordata; class Amphibia; order Anura; family Limnodynastidae; genus Mixophyes; species Mixophyes fleayi. The sequence continues at coordinate 258,602 of NW_027448113.1, read as the reverse complement.
CAAAAAACATACTGTTAGGTTAATTGGCTGCTATCAAAATTGACCCTAGTCTCTCCCTCTCTGTCTGTGTGTGAGTGTGTGTCTATATTAGGGAATTTAGACTGTAAGCTCCAATAGGGTAGGGACTGATGTGAATGGGTTCTCTGTACAGCGCTGCGCTATTAGTGACACTATATAAATAAATGATAATGAGGATGATGATGATATGTGTTTACTATGCCTATACACATAGCCAGCTTTCACACTTGATTGGCAGATTAATGCATCATTATTGCTAAGTTTGATAACAGTTGTCTAATACAGTGACACTGGTAGAGAAAACCACTATAGACATTCACATAAGCAGCTCTCATCATCATCATTTATTGCATAAGACTTCTTTAATTATACTAAGTTTTTGAGCAGGTCTGCATTATACTTAATTATATAAGGGAGATGTACTTTTAGTAAAAAGTAGCTCTCCAATTTCAAAAGTACATCAACGTAGTATTAATACTTAGATTTAAAGATTTTCTGGGATAAATGAAATACATTCCCAGCAGCCATCTCCCTTTGCCTCTATCTTATTGCATATTTTGTCCTAATGTGCTTTCATATTTACATGTCACCATGTTTCCATTGGCTAGTACCTTAAAGTCAGATGTCTGTCAAGCAAACTGACCAGTGACAGAATTGCTTTGTGAGGTTTACATCTTTATGACATCAAATGCTTCACATGAAAAATGCAGTTCATTGTCAAAAATCAGCTATATTAGGAGAGTGAGAATTGTGTTTTAGCATCAATTACACACTAAATATGCTGTCATTGTGTATGTTTAATGGATGTCTTTCAGTTTTAAAGATAGACAGACGGATAGATAGATAGAAAGATAGAAAGATAGATAGATAGAAAGATAGATAGATAGATAGATAGATAGATAGATAGACAGACAGACAGACTGATTTCAACTGGAAGCAGTGCTTACATATTGCTTAATTTTTGGTGGTTATTAAATAGTATGGGTAGGCAAGAAAAGTGCATATATCTTTTATTAGCATAAACTTACCCAAATGCGCTCTTGCATATTTAAGGCATTCAAAGTAATAATATTTCACAGCATTAATACAGTTATGTACTAGACTGGACAATGGTAAGCAGAGCCAGTACTTATATCAACAATGGCCTTATCTGTGTGAAGTTTGTATGTTCTCCCTGTGTTTGCGTGGGTTTCCTCCCACACTCCAAAAAACATACTGTTAGGTTAATTGGCTGCTATCAAAATTGACCCTAGTCTCTCCCTCTCTGTCTGTGTGTGAGTGTGTGTCTATATTAGGGAATTTAGACTGTAAGCTCCAATAGGGTAGGGACTGATGTGAATGGGTTCTCTGTACAGCGCTGCGCTATTAGTGACACTATATAAATAAATGATAATGAGGATGATGATGATATGTGTTTACTATGCCTATACACATAGCCAGCTTTCACACTTGATTGGCAGATTAATGCATCATTATTGCTAAGTTTGATAACAGTTGTCTAATACAGTGACACTGGTAGAGAAAACCACTATAGACATTCACATAAGCAGCTCTCATCATCATCATTTATGGCATAAGACTTCTTTAATTATACTAAGTTTTTGAGCAGGTCTGCATTATACTTAATTATATAAGGGAGATGTACTTTTAGTAAAAAGTAGCTCTCCAATTTCAAAAGTACATCAACGTAGTATTAATACTTAGATTTAAAGATTTTCTGGGATAAATGAAATACATTCCCAGCAGCCATCTCCCTTTGCCTCTATCTTATTGCATATTTTGTCCTAATGTGCTTTCATATTTACATGTCACCATGTTTCCATTGGCTAGTACCTTAAAGTCAGATGTCTGTCAAGCAAACTGACCAGTGACAGAATTGCTTTGTGAGGTTTACATCTTTATGACATCAAATGCTTCACATGAAAAATGCAGTTCATTGTCAAAAATCAGCTATATTAGGAGAGTGAGAATTGTGTTTTAGCATCAATTACACACTAAATATGCTGTCATTGTGTATGTTTAATGGATGTCTTTCAGTTTTAAAGATAGACAGACGGATAGATAGATAGAAAGAAAGATAGAAAGATAGATAGATAGATAGATAGACAGACAGACAGACAGACAGACAGACAGACAGACAGACAGACAGACAGACTGATTTCAACTGGAAGCAGTGCTTACATATTGCTTAATTTTTGGTGGTTATTAAATAGTATGGGTAGGCAAGAAAAGTGCATATATCTTTTATTAGCATAAACTTACCCAAATGCGCTCTTGCATATTTAAGGCATTCAAAGTAATAATATTTCACAGCATTAATACAGTTATGTACTAGACTGGACAATGGTAAGCAGAGCCAGTACTTATATCAACAATGGCCTTATCTGTGTGAAGTTTGTATGTTCTCCCTGTGTTTGCGTGGGTTTCCTCCGGGTGCTGTGGTTTCCTCCCACACTCCAAAAAACATACTGTTAGGTTAATTGGCTGCTATCAAAATTGACCCTAGTCTCTCCCTCTCTGTCTGTGTGTGAGTGTGTGTCTATATTAGGGAATTTAGACTGTAAGCTCCAATAGGGTAGGGACTGATGTGAATGGGTTCTCTGTACAGCGCTGCGCTATTAGTGACACTATATAAATAAATGATAATGAGGATGATGATGATATGTGTTTACTATGCCTATACACATAGCCAGCTTTCACACTTGATTGGCAGATTAATGCATCATTATTGCTAAGTTTGATAACAGTTGTCTAATACAATGACACTGGTAGAGAAAACCACTATAGACATTCACATAAGCAGCTCTCATCATCATCATTTATTGCATAAGACTTCTTTAATTATACTAAGTTTTTGAGCAGGTCTGCATTATACTTAATTATATAAGGGAGATGTACTTTTAGTAAAAAGTAGCTCTCCAATTTCAAAAGTACATCAACGTAGTATTAATACTTAGATTTAAAGATTTTCTGGGATAAATGAAATACATTCCCAGCAGCCATCTCCCTTTGCCTCTATCTTATTGCATATTTTGTCTAGGGATGTGCACCGGCGACTTTTGAGGTCTCGTGTTTTGTGTTTTGGATCCGGATTTTCGTTATTTTTGAGGTTCGGATTTGTCTCGCAAAACACTTGACGAAAGGTCTCGGTTCGGATTTAAGGTATTGGATTCGGATTTTTTTTGAAAAAAACATAAAAAGTTTAAAAATCAAGTTTTTGTGCTTATTTTCACTCCTAGGCTATTATTAACCTCAATAACATTCAATAACAAGCATTTCCACTAATTTACAGTGTATTCTGAACACCTCACAATATAGTTATTAGTCCAAAACGTTGCAACAAGGTATCTTTCTGGACTGCGTAGAGGAGTGGGTCACCACAATATATATTAAAAACCCTGAACTTTTATGATTCGCACCAATAAATGTACCTGGACTGCGTAGAGGAGTGGGTCACCACAATATATTAAAAACCCTGAACTTTTATGAATCGCACCAATAAATGTACCTGGACTGCGTAGAGGAGTGGGTCACCACAATATATATAATAAGAAAACCATCAACTTGTTTGATTCGCACCAATAAATGTACCTGGACTGCGTAGAGGAGTGGGTCACCACAATATATTAAAAACCCTGAACTTTTATGAATCGCACCAATAAATGTACCTGGACTGCGTAGAGGAGTGGGTCACCACAAGATATATTAAAAACCCTGAACTTTTATGATTCGCACCAATAAATGTACCTGGACTGCGTAGAGGAGTGGGCACTGGGCACCACAATAAAATATATAAAAAACCTTCAACAGATCTGCATTACACTACACATACGGCTGCTCCTCCATCCTCTCCATCATATACATGTTGGAGTTTTAGCGTGTGACAACCTCTTGTTTTTGATAATGTCAGTGCATTTGGAATATTTTTCAATTTGCCCCACACCACTGAATGTACTTTATCTATGATACGCATCTATCTATCTTGACTGCGTAGTGTGGTGGCCCCGGTACACAATTTGGTACCGAGGCCACAATATAATTTAAAAACCCTCCACGTGTCGGAATTCCACCAAACAAGTATCTGGACTGCATAGTGGGGTGGCCCCGGTACCCAATTTGATACCGGGGCCACAATACCTCCTCCAAACATGCTCCAGACAATTCGTCATTGACAGACCCCAGACAGACAGGGTCGTAGTGTTATTGTTTGACTTTGTAAACCCAAAAAAATGTCCCTGTTGCACTTGCACATAGTCGTGCAATGAAGACTGACTTTTTCATTTAAAGGCACGATCTTTAAAGTGTCAGAAAGAGAGAGAAGACACAGGAGAGGAGAGTTGTAGCTGGGGACCTGGGGTGGAAGCTCCCAGGCTCCCCCAGCATTGCCTGGAAGTCTGAGCGTGGTGACTGAGCCAGGGCAAGGAATGTGTGCCCTGGATGATGGGGGAGAACTCCATGCCACTATAGTGAACCCAAGAGAGAGGGGGACACTGCACATGGAAGAGGCCCTGGAGTGAGGGCTGCTACAAGAGGCATGGTAGCTGTAGTGTCAGATCCTGAGGCTGAGAGTACACAGAGTGACGTGTCAGAGCACAGGAGACATTATCCCCGCAGAGGAGGGATGAGCTGCAGTTGAGAGGTCTGCTGTTGAAATAGGACATGCACACTTTAACACACAAATCATTTCAGCGACAGGGCCTACCAAACAACTTTGACTGAAATGATTGGTTTGTTTGGGCCCCCACACCAAAAAAGCTATTCATCTCTCCCTGTACAGACAGACTAAACAGGCTCTACTGAGGCAAGATGTCGTCCTCATCCTCAACCTCTGATTCCTCTCCCCCTACAGTGTGTACTTCCCCCTCATCACACATTATCAATTCGTCCCCGCTGGACTCCACAACCACAGGTCCCTCTGTAGTATCTGGAGGGCAGTGCTGTACTTCATTGAGGAATTGATTATTCATTTTTATAAACATCATTTTTTCAACGTTGTGAGGAAGCAACCTCCTTCGCCGCTCACTGACCAGGTTCCCCGCTGCACTAAAAACTCTTTCCGAGTACACACTGGAGGGGGGACAACTCAGGTAAAATAGAGCCAGTTTGTACAGGGGCTTCCAAACTGCCTTTTTTTCCTGCCAGTAACAATATGGACTGTCTGACATGTCTACTTGGATGGTGTCAGCAAAGTAATCATCCACAATTTTTTCTATTGTCACAGCATCCAATGCAGCGAGAGTAGACATGTCTGCAATGGTTGGCAGGTCCTTCAGTCCGGACCAGATGTTATCAGCATCCCCGCCAGTGCCTCTTTTGGGAAAACTGAGCTTTTTCCTCGCAGCCATAGATGTGGAAGAAAATGAGGGTGGAGCTGTTGGCATGTCACGGTCCTCTTCAGAGGACAATCTCCTGACCAGCAGGTCTTTGCACCGCTGTAGACTTTTGTCCGCCGGAAACAGAGACACAACATACGCTTTAAACCGAGGATCGAGCACGGTGGCCAGAATGTATTCCTCTGACTTTAAAAGAGTGACCACCCTCGGATCCTGGCAAAGCGTACGAAGGGCTACATCCACAAGAGCTACATGCTTGCTGTAATCGCAATGGCTTACCAGCTCCTCCCTCACTTTCTCCAGCTGCTTCTGCAACAGCCTGATCAGGGGAATGACCTGACTCAAGCTGGCAGTGTCGGAACTGACTTCTCGTGTGGCAAGTTCAAATGGCTGCAGAACCTTGCACAACACGGAAATCAGTCTCCACTGCGCTTGACTCAGGCGCATCCCCACTCCTTTGCCTATGTCGTAGGTGGCTGTGTAGGCCTGAATGGCCTTTTGCTGCTCCTCCATCCTCTGCAGCATATAGAGGGTGGAGTTCCAGCGCGTCACAACCTCTTGTTTGAGGTGATGGCAGGGCAGGTTCAAGCTTTTTTGATGTGCCTCTAGTCTGCGGTAGGCACTGGCTGAATGCCGAAAGTGTCCAGCAATTTTGCGGGCCACCGCAAGCATCTCCTGCACACCCCTGTCACTCTTGAGGTAATGCTGCACCACCAAATTAATGGTGTGGGCAAAACATGGGACGTGCTGGAAATTGCCCATATTTAATGCCCGCACAATGTTACTGGCATTGTCTGACACCACAAATCCCCATGAGAGTCTAAGTGGGGTAAGCCACTGGGAGATAATTTCCCTCATTTTCTCTAATATGTTGTCAGCGTTGTGCCTCTTATTAAAGCCTGTAATGCACAATGTTGCCTGCCTTTGCATGAGCAGCCATTTTGTAGATGCTGCTACTGATGCAGCTGTTGCTGTTGCTGCGGAAGGGGATGCATCAACCCAGTGGGCTGTCACAGTCATATAGTCCTTCGTTTGCCCAGAACCACTTGTCCACATGTCCGTGGTTAAGTGGACAGTGGGTACAACCGCATTTTTAAGAGCACTGAGGACACTTGATCGTACTTCTCTGTACATTTTTGGTATCGCCTGCCTAGTGAAGTGGAATCTCGAGGGGATTTGGTACCGGGGACACAATACCTCCATCAACCCTCTAAATCCCACTCCACTGATGGCGGACACCGGGCGCACGTCTAACACCAACATTGCAGTTACAGCCGCAGTTATACGCTTTGCAATAGGGTGACTACTATCGTATTTGGTGGTCATGGCAAACGACTGTTGGACGGTCAATTGTTTGGTGAAAGACTTAGCGGTCTTACGACTTCCCCTCTGGGAAGATGACCGACTAACAGCAGCAACAGCAGCAGTGGCAGTAGTAGGCGTACCGCTGCAGGATTCCTCGGATGAATCCCGTATTGAGGAGGACTCAGTCTGGCTGCTGACTTGGGCTGCAGGACTGAATCTGATGGAGATTGTGGAGGAAGTTGACGAGGAGGGTGTTGCTGGTGTGTATCCAACTGGACCACGGGATTTAGGTGTCCCTGTACCGATGAGGGTCCTAGCCCCAGTTCCTGAACTAACCACTGAACTATGAAGGTTATTCAGGTGACGTATAAGGGAGGATGTTCCTAGGTGGGCAAGATCCTTACCCCTGCTTATTTGAGCTTTACATAAGCTACATATTGCCATACATTGGTTGTCTGGATTTGGATAAAAATAACTCCAGACCGAAGAGGTGCATTTTTTGGTCTTCTGACCAGGCATGACGATGGGCTTTTTCATCCCATGGACATCAGCTGTTTCCCCCCCTGGTGCCTCATTTACAATAACCACATCACCATCCTCATCATCAAGTTCCTCCACAGCGCCAGCTACATCATCAATAGCCTCCTCCCGAGCCACCTCTTCCCGTACAGTGATGGGAAGTACAGTGATGGGAAGGTCAGGCTTGACAACCACCAACACGCTTGGACTCGCCTTGGGGATTTGTGATAATTTCTCTTTAGAAGGCAGAGTTGTTTGCTGTTTTGTTGCTGACAGCATAACTCTCTTCAATTTTTTGTAGGGGGGGGGAGGAGGAGGAGGGCTAAGATCCGTGGGTGAAGCTGAACCACTAGTCATGAACACGGGCCAGGGCCTAAGCCGTTCCTTGCCACTCCGTGTCGTAAATGGCATATTGGCAACTTTACGTTTCTCCTCAGATGATTTTAAGTTTCTCTTTTTGCTACTTTTTCTTAACTTGGGCTTTTTGGATTTTACATGCCCGGTACTACGAGATTGGGCATCGGGCTTGGAAGACGACGTTGATGGCATTTCATCGTCTATGTCATGACTAGTGGCAGCAGCTTCAGCATTAGGAGGAAGTGGGTCTTGATCTTTCCCTACTTTATCCTCCAAATTTTTGGTCTCCATTATATGTAGCACAAGATACTGCAGAATGTGTGAACTTGGTAATATTGCAGTACCAATGGACTTATACTGCTGGATTGGTTTTACAAATTTGGTTATAATTATTATATATTTTTTTTTTTTTTAATTTTTTATTTTTTTTTACTTTTTTCTTATTTTTAAAAAACTTGGGAATAGTGGGGAAATAACTATGCCCTTAGAAGCACAGAGCACAGGACACAGCACCACTGGACTGAACAGGACACGGCACAGGATCCAGCAGCACTACGGAACTCAGCAGGACAGAGCACAGGACACAGCACCACTGGACTGATACTGCAGAATGTGTAAACTTTGTAATATTGCAGTACCACTGGACTTTTACTGCTGAATGTGTGAACTTGGTAATATTGCAGTACCAATGGGCTTATACTGCAGGATTGGTTTTGCAAATTTGGTGGTAATTAAAAAATATTAAAGTAGTTTTTGGTATTTTTTAAAAAAACTTTTTTTTATTTTTTTAAACACAGGGGAATATTGGGGAAATAACTATGCCCTTAGAAGCACAGAGCACAGGACACAGCACCACTGGACTGAACAGGACACGGCACAGGACCCAGCAGCACTACGGAACTCAGCAGGACAGAGCACAGGACACAGCACCACTGGACTGATACTGCAGAGCACAGCACAGCACAGCACAGCACAGAACTAAACAGCACAGAACTAAACAGCACAGAGGACCACCTAACACACCCTCCCTCTACTCTGATCAATGCCCGAGTGAAGATGGCGGCGACTAGCGGGGAATTTATAGGATCCGAGTATCGCGAGATCCGACAACGGGATTGAGTCAGAGCCTCAGTTTCACTTTTGAATTTGGCGCCAATACCCGGATCTGTCTCGGATCCGACTCGGATCCGCAACGTTCGGGTGGGCTCGGATTCAGGAAATCCGAGTGCGCTCATCCCTAATTTTGTCCTAATGTGCTTTCATATTTACATGTCACCATGTTTCCATTGGCTAGTACCTTAAAGTCAGATGTCTGTCAAGCAAACTGACCAGTGACAGAATTGCTTTGTGAGGTTTACATCTTTATGACATCAAATGCTTCACATGAAAAATGCAGTTCATTGTCAAAAATCAGCTATATTAGGAGAGTGAGAATTGTGTTTTAGCATCAATTACACACTAAATATGCTGTCATTGTGTATGTTTAATGGATGTCTTTCAGTTTTAAAGATAGACAGACGGATAGATAGATAGAAAGATAGAAAGATAGATAGATAGAAAGATAGAAAGATAGATAGATAGATAGAAAGATAGATAGATAGATAGACAGACAGACTGATTTCAACTGGAAGCAGTGCTTACATATTGCTTAATTTTTGGTGGTTATTAAATAGTATGGGTAGGCAAGAAAAGTGCATATATCTTTTATTAGCATAAACTTACCCAAATGCGCTCTTGCATATTTAAGGCATTCAAAGTAATAATATTTCACAGCATTAATACAGTTATGTACTAGACTGGACAATGGTAAGCAGAGCCAGTACTTATATCAACAATGGCCTTATCTGTGTGAAGTTTGTATGTTCTCCCTGTGTTTGCGTGGGTTTCCTCCCACACTCCAAAAAACATACTGTTAGGTTAATTGGCTGCTATCAAAATTGACCCTAGTCTCTCCCTCTCTGTCTGTGTGTGAGTGTGTGTCTATATTAGGGAATTTAGACTGTAAGCTCCAATAGGGTAGGGACTGATGTGAATGGGTTCTCTGTACAGCGCTGCGCTATTAGTGACACTATATAAATAAATGATAATGAGGATGATGATGATATGTGTTTACTATGCCTATACACATAGCCAGCTTTCACACTTGATTGGCAGATTAATGCATCATTATTGCTAAGTTTGATAACAGTTGTCTAATACAGTGACACTGGTAGAGAAAACCACTATAGACATTCACATAAGCAGCTCTCATCATCATCATTTATGGCATAAGACTTCTTTTTTTTTTTTTTTTTTTTTTAAATTCTTTTTTTTTATTGAAGAAATTAAACAGCTTTTACAAACATATCTATTTTGCATTGAACGATGCATTAAAGACATTTATAAATATTGCATATAAAGATACGATTACATGAATTAGACTTGACAGTGCATCAGTATAGAAACAAAGTACCGTTTAGTATACTATAATACACCATTAAGGGATGGGGGAAAGACCAAGAGGGAGAAAGACAGGGAAGGAGGGATAGATCAGAGGGGAGAAAAGGGGGGAGTGGGGGGTAGGAGGGGGGGGTTCACCTATTCCACTGAGAATATAGTGGTGAATCCTTAAATTCGAGCCATTTGAACCATATATGGTAATACTCCCTATATTTGTCTCTTGATGAGTAGAGTATATCGTCCATCATTCTATAGGATTCTAAGCGGGCAAACCACTCTTTGATGGTAGGAATATTCTGCGATCTCCAATGCACCGGAATCACGGCCTTTGCCGCGTTGCTAAGATTTTTAATTGTTGATTTTTTATATTTAGAGATGGATAATTTATTATCATTCAATAACCAGTATTTGGGGCAATTAGGTGGTTCAACGCCCATTATTTCTTTAGAAATTGAAAGGACTGCATCCCAGAAAGTTCTAAGAGCTATGCATTCCCACCATATATGCAACGGAGTACCTGGCGCCGACATACATCGCCAGCACATGTTTGACACCCCAGGAACCATCTTAGCCAACTGGTTGGGGCATCTGTACCACCTAGTCAAAATCTTATATTGTGTCTCCACCACCCGTACACTGACCGAGCTTGACTGAGTGCGTAAGAGGATATTTTTCCAATCTTGCTCAGGTATCGAGCAAGTCAGCTCCCTCTCCCATTCTCGAATGAAGGTGGGTTGTTTATTATAAGCATGTTCAATGAGGATACTGTAAATAAGAGACAAAGTATGGCTAGGGTATAATGCAGTGGTACATAAAGATTCAAACTGAGTAAGTGGCCGCCCCACCGACTCCCGAACCTCCAAGGATCCCAGAAAATGGCGGAGCTGTATATATCGCCAAATCTCCACATTTGGTAGTTCCCATTTAGCTTGGAGAGTGGTGAAGGGTAAGACCCCAGACGCGTCCACCAGCTGGCCGGCCCTGCGGAGCCCTGCCCCAATCCAACATCTAAATATCTGTCTAGTAAGTCCTGGGGGAAACTCTGGGTTGTCAAATATTGGGGTCAAAGGCGAATGTCGTGAGGAAATGTGAGGAGTCGCGCGTAATTTGGCCCATCTAGCCAGGGTTGGTGAAACGGTCGGGTGAATGACTTTAGGAAGTGAGTATAGCCATGGTGAGAACTTAAGTGCCTTACCTACAACGTAACTCTCTATCCAGACCCATTGCTTGTCCAGTCTCTGTCTTGTCCAGTCCACCACCCTATTCAGCATGGCCGCATCGTAATATAATGCAAAGTTGGGGAGTTGTAATCCCCCAGCGTGCTTCCGCATATATAAAATTTCATGTTTAAAACGGGGGCGTCTCCCCTTCCATACAAAGTCCCTAATTGCTTTATGTAGTGTCTTGAACCAAGAAGTGGGAAGGTGTATAGGGAGTGTTTGGAGCAAGTAGAGGACCCGTGGTAATACATTCATCTTGACCACATTGAGTCTCCCTATCAGGGAAAAGCCCTTTGGACACCAGTTTCTCAGATCCCTACAAATTGTATTGGTGATGGGAATAAAATTGTCCTCAAAAATCTTTGTGTTGTCCTTGTTGATAAACACCCCCAGATATTTAAGTCGTGAGGGATGCCACATGAATGAGAATGCTGGCTTCAGGCCTTCAACCACTGCCTCGGGCGCAGAGATGTTGAGTGCTACCGATTTTGAGTAGTTAATTTTAAAGCCAGACAGCTCGCCAAATTGTTGAAATTCTGCCACTAAGTTAGGAATCGAAACCACAGGGTTAGTGAGGATTGCCAGGAGGTCATCTGCGAAAAGTGCCAATTTAAAGTTTTTGTCTTCCAACCGTAGACCAGAGATATCAGGGTTTGCCCGAATGGATCGAGCCAGTGCTTCCATGCACAAGATAAAGATCAACGGAGACAGGGGGCATCCCTGTCTGGTGCCGTTGGATATTACAATGGGTTCTGATAGTTCCCCGTTAACCCTGACTCTTGCCGTTGGCTTCGTATACAAGGCCTCAATTCTGGCCATACTCAAAGGGCCTAAACCCAGATGGCTGAGGACCCCCCTCATAAATTCCCAGTCCACTCTATCAAATGCCTTTTCGGCATCTGTGGATAGTAAAACCATAGGAATATTGGCGGTGTGTGCATACTGTACTAAATTGAGTATTTTCGTGGTATTGTCCCTCGCCTCCCTCCCCGGGACAAACCCCACCTGATCGGAGTGAATGATTTGGGTCAGATATGGTTTTAATCTGTTTGCAATCAGTTTAGCGTAAAGCTTAATGTCCCCATTAAGTAGGGAGATGGGCCTATAACTAGCACATGAAGCTGGGTCTTTCCCTTCTTTTGGCAATACAGTAATCTGGGCGGTTAGTGTTTGAGGGGAAAAGTGTTTCTGGGCAGAGACAGAGTTAAAGGCCTGTAGCAAGAGAGGGGCTAACTGTGTTTTGAAAATTTTGTAGTAAAGAGTGGTAAAACCGTCCGGTCCCGGGCTTTTCCCTGATGGCGTCGTCTTGATCGCCTCTTCCAGTTCCTCAATCGTAAAGGGTTCTTCTAACAGTTGTACAGAATCGTCATCTAGCGTGGGGAAATCAATACGCTCAAGGTATTCTGCTACGCGGGCCTGCTTGGTCTGGTGGCAAGCTGTGTTAGGTGTGTCAAACAAATTATAAAGCTTGGTGTAATAGTCCTGGAACGCCCCAGCGATATCAGAAGTATGAACTAGTGTGGACCCTGCGTCTGTCTTGATCTGGGGAACATATAGTTGAGCTCTCTGTTTGCGCAGAGCACGGGCCAGAAGCCTCCCTGGCTTGTCTCCCCACTGATAGAACTGGTTCTGACATCTACGGAGGTCATATTTAATTTTATCTGACATTAGTTGGTTTAAGGCCTTCCGGGTTTCTGTCAATTCTGTCATAACAGAGGGATCCAGGTCTGATTTGTGTCGCGTTTCAAGTGTGTTTATTTTTTCTAGGAGCGAGTCCCTATGGGCTATTTTTTCTCGCTTTCTAATCGCACCCATTTGAATAAGCTTACCCCGTATAACGCATTTATGAGCTTCCCATAGAGATATCTTCGAAATGTCGGGGGTGTCGTTGGTCTGGATATAGTCCGTGATGGCCTCTTCTATCACTGTCTTGTTATGCGCTTCTTGAATTAGAAGCTCGTTTAGTCTCCAGGTGAAGGGTCTATTAACTGTCTTAGAAATAGAGAGCGTCAGGTACACCGGCGCGTGATCTGACCATGTGATCTGGCCTATCGTTACCTCTGAGATCAGGGGCAGATGGTTGTGAGTAAGAAAGAAATAGTCCAGTCTCGAATATGTATTATGTGGGTGTGAGAAGAAGGTATAGTCACGGTCTGTGGGGTGTTTGAGACGCCACGCGTCAACCAGCTGGTGTTCGTGCAGAGTACGTCTCACCCTTCGATACAGCTTACCGGCCAGTCTAGCGGATCCCGAGGAAGAGTCCGTCGTGGGGTTCAGAACCCAGTTGAAATCTCCGCCCATTATGGTGATGCCCTTCTTTATCGATTCCACTTTGTCCAGAAGCTTTTCTAGAAATACAGGTTGATTAGAGTTCGGACCATAAATATTAACAAAGGTATACATTTGGGTGGATATCATACATGTCACTGCCAAACCTCTACCTTCCTGTAGTGTGTGTGTGTGTCTATATCTTGAACAGGCAAACGATTGGACATAAGAATTGCCACTCCCAAGGACTTATTTTCCGCATTATTACTCGTAAAGACATGTGGGAATTGGCGGCTGTTCAACCTAGGAACAAAACCTTGTTTGAAATGAGTTTCCTGTATGAAGGCTACGTCAATTTTCTTGGCCATAAGGTCACGTAATAAACGGGACCGCTTTTCCGGGACATTTAGACCCTTAACATTAAGGGTAACGCATCTGAGTCTACCCACCATTACCAAGCAGTTCTAAGTATTTGCATGTGTACCACCACATGGAGAAAAGGTGTATGAACCCATAAGTGGATTGTAGTTGGGAAGAATCGAAGAAAGTAGGGATGGGGGGGAAGGGAAGAGGGTCAGGGAGCCATAACTGCTTAAACTGAGGCATCAGTTTCAATAAAGAGCTATGAATCATTGGCAATTTTATAAGACCGTTCCGGCCAACCATATAGGACCGTGGTCCAGACATGATCCGGAATATAGCACTCGGTCTTGGAGCCCTGAGGAGGGCAATAAACAGCGACAATCAAACAAACATGGGTAAATGGTCCGCACCTCGCCTTCGGCAGAGTCCCGGGTAATCTCAGCCCAAGCCCCTATCCTCCAGAGAGACGCAGGACCTCTATTACTTATATGTACTAACCTATTCAATTTTGTAAAAAGAACAACAAACAACTATGCATGAACACACAGCTAATCGGAAATATTTGAACATTATAATATTAGAAAACATTATAACACTATAACCTTAGAAATCTTATAGAGAACTTTAGAAAAATAGTGATGGGCTAAACAAATCCATCGTGGACACTAGCGATTGTAAATAGCACATCAAAGATGAAGGAGATAAAGTAAGCAAAGATAAGATAAGAATAATCTCGCCCAAGGGAAGCTGTTCACAGTAGCAAATCCCTGATTGGGTCTTGTGAGAGGTTCTCCTCCAAAAAGTGGGTGCTCGCACTCAGTTGTGCTTATTCAAGTGTTCCCTTGTGCCTGCTGATTCAGACGCTTTTGGGGTGACCGTTTGGATCTACTTGGAAATTGGAACCTATCATCTTGTTGAGCCTCCGTTTCCGGATACAAACGTTGATGGGACTCCTGCCATTCAACTAGAGTTATTAGAGGAATGTTCAAAGTGGTACAGAAGTCTGGCAGGTCTGGCGGAATCCTGAGAACCGTCGATTTCCCCTCATGTGTAACTTGCAGTTGAAGCGGGAAGCCCCACCTGTATTTAATCGATTTTTTCCGGAGTTCCTCCGTAAGGGGTTTAAGCTGCCTCCGAAATTGTAAAGTTTGCCAGGATAGATCTTGGAATATGTGGATTTCCTGACCGTTGAACTCCAATCCTTGGAGACCCCTTATCTTTCGGACGATTTCATCCTTCTGCGTGTAGTAGTGGAGACGGCATATAACATCTCTAGGCCTTTCCGTTGGGGCCCCCCTTGGGCGTAACGCTCTATGCGCCCTGTCAAATACGATTATGTTGTCTGATGGTAATTCCAGGATCTCATTAAACACTTTTGTCAAAGCATCAATCAGGCCCTGTGGGGGGACATCTTCAGGCAAACCCCGTATCCGCAGATTGTTACGGCGACCCCGATTATCTAGATCATCCATCTTTAGCTGGAATCCCTGCAGAGCCTTTGCCTGTTCCGCCACCGTCTTTTCCAGGGCTGTAACACGCTCATCACCTTTTTCTTTATGTTCCTCAAGGGCTACCAATCGGTGGCCAAGGTGAGCGATATCTGCTTGCAGTGTGACCACTTCCCGGTGGACAATCTCCTGTAATTTTGCTTCTAGCGCTTCAAAATCTTTTTTGGAGGGTAGCTCTTGCTTAGTTGGGAGAGACTTAAGCATTCGTAAGACTTGTGACAAATCGGGTTGCTCTGTTATCCCAGTCCCCTTCTGGTGACATGTTTCATCCTGTCGTGGTTCAGGCAATGTGGATCCAGAAGCGACAGAGGGAGATGCCATTTCTAGTTCTTCCGTGACCACAGGGGTTTTTAAGTATGAGCGAAGATCAGAACGTTGGGGGGTCTCTTGGGGTTTTCTTTGATTTTTCTTAGCTGAGCTTTTACGGTCTTTGCCCATCAAGACGATCCTAAGTGTGTTCAGCAGCGTGTTCAAGGTATAATGATCATTGCAGGTAGTACATAATGTTGAGGTAAGACTGCCGCTATTCACCCCTCCTCATGATTGGTCTAGGCAGCCATCCCGCGGAACGCAGCCCGTGGTCTGTTACAGGAGTATTACATGTGTTCAGGGCGACCCTATCTGGCCAGAGAGCCAACTTCCCCAGGGCAAACTTGAAGAATTTGTATATTTGTGGACTTTGTAAACTTAGGTTGGATAATGTATTAACGAGAGTCTACCACTAGATGTCAGTGTTGCTACACCAGGAAGACTCAGTCCAGATCTGTTGCACGTTAAATTTGAGCAGAAAGACTTCCACTGGATGAGGTCTGCCACTTAGCAGGTAACTATTCCCCTCTGCAAGAGTTCTGCACTACAGCCCTGCTATCTGTACGGGATCAACCTTCCCTGGCCAGTCTTCCCACATATATAGATAACTTATACCTTATTTAGTACCTCACGGCGTCAGCGAGGCCAAAGTGACAGCAGCTGCAGGGTCTGTTTTATGCTGCAACAGGCGATTGAATGCCAGCATGCAGGAGCCTGGTGTTGTTCCGTTGGATCCGGACCGCTAATAGACGCCGGGGCCCCTGGCGGAGCCACCGCACCTACCCACAGCCTCTCCTCCTTGTCTCCAGATTCAGGCCAGCATGCAGAAGGGCCTCTCCGTCCGCTTGTAGATGGCAGGCTGTCGCGCCCGCAAGACTATCTCACCGGGGGGGGGGGGGGGGGACACCGCCCAGCACCCCGCTAGATCTGCGCAGTTAGATGCCCACCAGACAGGTAAGTTCCAGGCCAGTATGTGTGTAGATCAACTGGTGGTGTTCAATCTTGGGATGGAGATGAGGTGGAAGTTCCGTAGTAGTAGCCACGAGGATAGCTATGCCGCGCTCCCGACTCTCGAGTATATAACAGAGCCACGGGTGTTTGAGGGCTCAAAAAGCAGCTTAGGTGTGCTGTGATGTGATTCTGCCCGAATATAGTTGTTGAGCGCACCCCAACACAGGATATCAGGGGGTAAATTATATGTTGGAGCAGGAGCTCACTCCTAACACGTCCAGCTCGAATGGCCGCCAAGCCACGCCCCCGGCATAAGACTTCTTTAATTATACTAAGTTTTTGAGCAGGTCTGCATTATACTTAATTATATAAGGGAGATGTACTTTTAGTAAAAAGTAGCTCTCCAATTTCAAAAGTACATCAACGTAGTATTAATACTTAGATTTAAAGATTTTCTGGGATAAATGAAATACATTCCCAGCAGCCATCTCCCTTTGCCTCTATCTTATTGCATATTTTGTCCTAATGTGCTTTCATATTTACATGTCACCATGTTTCCATTGGCTAGTACCTTAAAGTCAGATGTCTGTCAAGCAAACTGACCAGTGACAGAATTGCTTTGTGAGGTTTACATCTTTATGACATCAAATGCTTCACATGAAAAATGCAGTTCATTGTCAAAAATCAGCTATATTAGGAGAGTGAGAATTGTGTTTTAGCATCAATTACACACTAAATATGCTGTCATTGTGTATGTTTAATGGATGTCTTTCAGTTTTAAAGATAGACAGACCGATAGATAGATAGAAAGATAGAAAGATAGATAGATAGAAAGATAGATAGATAGATAGACAGACAGAGACTGATTTCAACTGGAAGCAGTGCTTACATATTGCTTAATTTTTGGTGGTTATTAAATAGTATGGGTAGGCAAGAAAAGTGCATATATCTTTTATTAGCATAAACTTACCCAAATGCGCTCTTGCATATTTAAGGCATTCAAAGTAATAATATTTCACAGCATTAATACAGTTATGTACTAGACTGGACAATGGTAAGCAGAGCCAGTACTTATATCAACAATGGCCTTATCTGTGTGAAGTTTGTATGTTCTCCCTGTGTTTGCGTGGGTTTCCTCCCACACTCCAAAAAACATACTGTTAGGTTAATTGGCTGCTATCAAAATTGACCCTAGTCTCTCCCTCTCTGTCTGTGTGTGAGTGTGTGTCTATATTAGGGAATTTAGACTGTAAGCTCCAATAGGGTAGGGACTGATGTGAATGGGTTCTCTGTACAGCGCTGCGCTATTAGTGACACTATATAAATAAATGATAATGAGGATGATGATGATATGTGTTTACTATGCCTATACACATAGCCAGCTTTCACACTTGATTGGCAGATTAATGCATCATTATTGCTAAGTTTGATAACAGTTGTCTAATACAGTGACACTGGTAGAGAAAACCACTATAGACATTCACATAAGCAGCTCTCATCATCATCATTTATGGCATAAGACTTCTTTAATTATACTAAGTTTTTGAGCAGGTCTGCATTATACTTAATTATATAAGGGAGATGTACTTTTAGTAAAAAGTAGCTCTCCAATTTCAAAAGTACATCAACGTAGTATTAATACTTAGATTTAAAGATTTTCTGGGATAAATGAAATACATTCCCAGCAGCCATCTCCCTTTGCCTCTATCTTATTGCATATTTTGTCCTAATGTGCTTTCATATTTACATGTCACCATGTTTCCATTGGCTAGTACCTTAAAGTCAGATGTCTGTCAAGCAAACTGACCAGTGACAGAATTGCTTTGTGAGGTTTACATCTTTATGACATCAAATGCTTCACATGAAAAATGCAGTTCATTGTCAAAAATCAGCTATATTAGGAGAGTGAGAATTGTGTTTTAGCATCATTTACACACTAAATATGCTGTCATTGTGTATGTTTAATGGATGTCTTTCAGTTTTAAAGATAGACAGACGGATAGAAAGATAGAAAGATAGATAGATAGATAGATAGATAGATAGATAGATAGATAGATAGATAGATAGATAGATAGACAGACAGACAGACTGATTTCAACTGGAAGCAGTGCTTACATATTGCTTAATTTTTGGTGGTTATTAAATAGTATGGGTAGGCAAGAAAAGTGCATATATCTTTTATTAGCATAAACTTACCCAAATGCGCTCTTGCATATTTAAGGCATTCAAAGTAATAATATTTCACAGCATTAATACAGTTATGTACTAGACTGGACAATGGTAAGCAGAGCCAGTACTTATATCAACAATGGCCTTATCTGTGTGAAGTTTGTATGTTCTCCCTGTGTTTGCGTGGGTTTCCTCCGGGTGCTGTGGTTTCCTCCCACACTCCAAAAAACATACTGTTAGGTTAATTGGCTGCTATCAAAATTGACCCTAGTCTCTCCCTCTCTGTCTGTGTGTGAGTGTGTGTCTATATTAGGGAATTTAGACTGTAAGCTCCAATAGGGTAGGGACTGATGTGAATGGGTTCTCTGTACAGCGCTGCGCTATTAGTGACACTATATAAATAAATGATAATGAGGATGATGATGATATGTGTTTACTATGCCTATACACATAGCCAGCTTTCACACTTGATTGGCAGATTAATGCATCATTATTGCTAAGTTTAATAACAGTTGTCTAATACAGTGACACTGGTAGAGAAAACCACTATAGACATTCACATAAGCAGCTCTCATCATCATCATTTATGGCATAAGACTTCTTTAATTATACTAAGTTTTTGAGCAGGTCTGCATTATACTTAATTATATAAGGGAGATGTACTTTTAGTAAAAAGTAGCTCTCCAATTTCAAAAGTACATCAACATAGTATTAATACTTAGATTTAAAGATTTTCTGGGATAAATGAAATACATTCCCAGCAGCCATCTCCCTTTGCCTCTATCTTATTGCATATTTTGTCCTAATGTGCTTTCATATTTACATGTCACCATGTTTCCATTGGCTAGTACCTTAAAGTCAGATGTCTGTCAAGCAAACTGACCAGTGACAGAATTGCTTTGTGAGGTTTACATCTTTATGACATCAAATGCTTCACATGAAAAATGCAGTTCATTGTCAAAAATCAGCTATATTAGGAGAGTGAGAATTGTGTTTTAGCATCAATTACACACTAAATATGCTGTCATTGTGTATGTTTAATGGATGTCTTTCAGTTTTAAAGATAGACAGACGGATAGATAGATAGAAAGATAGAAAGATAGATAGATAGAAAGATAGATAGATAGATAGACAGACAGACTGATTTCAACTGGAAGCAGTGCTTACATATTGCTTAATTTTTGGTGGTTATTAAATAGTATGGGTAGGCAAGAAAAGTGCATATATCTTTTATTAGCATAAACTTACCCAAATGCGCTCTTGCATATTTAAGGCATTCAAAGTAATAATATTTCACAGCATTAATACAGTTATGTACTAGACTGGACAATGGTAAGCAGAGCCAATACTTATATCAACAATGGCCTTAGCTGTGTGAAGTTTGTATGTTCTCCCTGTGTTTGCGTGGGTTTCCTCCGGGTGCTGTGGTTTCCTCCCACACTCCAAAAAACATACTGTTAGGTTAATTGGCTGCTATCAAAATTGACCCTAGTCTCTCCCTCTCTGTCTGTGTGTGAGTGTGTGTCTATATTAGGGAATTTAGACTGTAAGCTCCAATAGGGTAGGGACTGATGTGAATGGGTTCTCTGTACAGCGCTGCGCTATTAGTGACACTATATAAATAAATGATAATGAGGATGATGATGATATGTGTTTACTATGCCTATACACATAGCCAGCTTTCACACTTGATTGGCAGATTAATGCATCATTATTGCTAAGTTTGATAACAGTTGTCTAATACAGTGACACTGGTAGAGAAAACCACTATAGACATTCACATAAGCAGCTCTCATCATCATCATTTATGGCATAAGACTTCTTTAATTATACTAAGTTTTTGAGCAGGTCTGCATTATACTTAATTATATAAGGGAGATGTACTTTTAGTAAAAAGTAGCTCTCCAATTTCAAAAGTACATCAACGTAGTATTAATACTTTGACAAGTGAGGCTATTAGGACGAACGCACTTAAAGGGCGACAGGGTTTGTAACAAGCTGAATGATGACCTGGTGTGTTTTAACATGGGGTGGGGACCGACCAATGGGGGTCCATGTGGGAGGGACCTTGATAGAATATAGCAGGATGTACTTCCTGCTTTACTTCACTTGCAGCACGAGATCCAGAGGGATACCCAGCAGCGAGGAAAACGGATAAGTCCCATTTTGTGGTTTATTCTTTGTTTTATTGTATCCTTTTGCCCATTTCCATTTGCCTTTAACGTTCCCCCTCCCGTTATTATTTTAAAACCAGCCTTCTTCTTCTCCCCTTGTCTTTACCTGCCTCTCATTCGGCCTGCCCCCCCCCCTCTTCCTTCAGCCCCTCATTTACCGTTCCCGCCGTCACCCCCTCCCTTCGTTTGCCATTAGTTTCTTTCCCTCCAGCCACCAGCATAATGCCCCGTCCCAAGAGAAATGCTCCTCGCCCGGCACGCCTCAGGTCCCCCTCTCCCACCCCCTCCCGCCGCCATCTTACAGCCTCAGCCTCAGCCTCTGCCCTCCAAACCCCAGCCCTCACTCCAGACATGCCGCTAAGCGGCGATAATGCACGGCCCCCCTGGGATCCTCTCCCGGGCACTCCCCAGCATTTCGCGCCACTAGGCGCAGCGGCGCCCCCTCCCCTCTCCCCCCGGCCGGTTCGCGCATGCGCAGAACGCGCGCTCCATCGCGCCCGGCCGGATCCAGCAGCGCAGCCAATCTATATGACATGGCTGCAGGGGCAGCCAGCGTTTCTGTCAGGGAGCTTAGCGGGCAGCCTCAGCGGTCCCAGCAAGTAGCCGTCACCCCCCCTCCCCAGGCTAACACATTAGGTGTCCTTTCAACCAGCCCTGTTGAGGATAGGAGCCATTCCCAGTTCAGATTATGTCCCATCACCCCTCCCGTGGCAGCCCACGGCTTCAGGTCACGAGGTCATAACCCTCCAGCACCCCACCAATTGCATTTCCCTCCCAGCCCATTCCTGCCCCATAGTAGTGGTGGATCAGCATGGGGGTCACAACATGGCAGAGGTCAAGAGTTCAGCAGGTCACAAGGACATACCTCGGGTCACGGGGAATTCCAGCACCATGCGGGTGGGTGGGACACACTTCCTGCCAGGGCCTCAATGGATTTCAGTGACCGGTCCGAGGCGCCTGTATGGCCCTCTTCACGCCGGCAACGCCTGTCACCTCCAGCGTCTCGCCCATACACGTCACGAAGGGTCTCTTCCCCGGGGATCGTGGCGGGTGGGTTCACCCATAGGGGTCACGGGGTCAGGACTGATAACATTATAGTCGATTATCACCACTCCAGCGGCGGTAATTTAAGTCCAGGGCCTCTCCCCCTAGGGGGGCGGGCTACCTCCGGGTTTAGCGATCGGATGCGGGAGGAATTTTCTACGTTCCCTAGCCCTGACCATTTAGCGGCTTTCAACCCGTGTAACGTAGATAGAGACATCAACGCGGCGCGGCGGCGCTTGGACTATTTGCCCAGATCTCAGCTGACTGTTCCCCTTCCCGTTTCAGAGACTACTGTTACAAATCCGGAGTCGAGGGTCGGTCGGAACGATCGTTCGGGGTTCGAGTCTCGTGATATGAGGTCGGCAGGGTCCAGGGAGGATGCGGTCCGGGACACGGCTGGTGGACAGGTCGCGGCAACTGCACTCGGGGAGACGTCTGTCGGTGCTGGGAATACCGCTCCTGTCGGTGAGTCCATTTCCGTTAACACACATAAATCACACTTGTTGGCATCACCTGTCTTATCTACCAGCAGTGGGTCCTCCGGCTCGGGGGACAGGCCCAGAAAATTAATTAAGTTGTTAGAAACAGAATTGTTAGGAAAACGGAGTAAGCACACACCCCAATCAGGAGACACAGACCAACCAGCGGCTCGTAGCGAATTGGGGCAGGTAGAATCCCTGGAAATTACACACGGCATAAGGCCTAGCGTACGTGATAGAATTAGGAGGGGCAAGTACGTGGATATGTACGCGTTAACCGGGGAAGATAGGAAGGCGCTGGCGGCCGCCTGTGAGAGGTCGGGAATGGGGGAGGAGAAATACAGATCCTTCTCTAGATGGGTTAATGCCTTCTCCATTTTCGCTACAATATATGTAGAGACCCGTCCCAGCGAACAAGCGGAGGTATGGAGGTATATGCACCTTATTAGTGGGATGTACGTAAAGGACGGCCCGGTAATTTGGAGGGCATATGACGAGCTTTTCAGGAAACGGATGAGTGGGCGTGAGAGACTTCCTCTGGGATCGAAAGACATTGACACCTGGCTGGAGTTAATGAGGCCCAGCAGTCAGTCTGCAGAGGGTAGCTCTGTCAGGCGGTTTCAAGGGCCGGGGAGGACGCAGAATGTCCTCCCCCCAAAATGAAGGTGTTATGACTTCAATGCAGGGGCCTGTCAAAGAGGCTCAGCCTGCAGATTAAGACACATTTGCACGTCATGTAACGGCCATCACCCTGCCAACGAATGCGCAAAGTCCCGTGGAAGTGGGGGACGGGGAAGAGGCTCTGGCTCAGCTCTGCCGAGTCAAGGGGCCGTCGCCAATTGATTTGGTTGAGCTGGATAAGTGGCTGGGGTGGTTTGATGATAAGGTGACTGGGTCCCTTCTCCATGACGGCTTTCATTTTGGCTTTAAACTCCCGGTCCAAGGTAGCGTTTCCTCGGCAGCTCCGGTTAATCTGAAATCGGCGCTCGCTTTCCCAGAAGTATTAGACGAAAAAATAGGGAAGGAGGTTGGTTTGGGTCGCATGATTGGCCCGTTCCGACTTCCTCCTATTCCCAATCTGATTTTGTCCCCAGTAGGGGTAGTTCCCAAAAAAGCGGTAGGAAAGTTTAGATTGATCCAGCACTTGTCTCATCCTGCCGGTAAATCCGTGAATGACGCAATTGACGTTAATCTCAGTTCTGTCAGTTATCAGTCATTCGAATCGGCCCTAGCGCTGGTCCAGGAATGCGGCAGGGGCTCCTTGTTGGCCAAAGTGGATATCGAATCGGCGTTCAGATTGCTGCCCCTTCACCCTGAGTCGTATCAATTCATGGGTTTCCGGCATCGTGGTGAATACTACATCGATCGCTGCCTGCCCATGGGTTGTTCGATCTCATGCGCACTGTTCGAGAAATTTAGCGGTTTCTTGCATTGGTGCATTCAGGCCGGGACAGGGTGTCGGTGGATCGCGCATTATCTTGACGACTTCCTGGTTATCGGGCCGCCTGGTACCACGGTTTGTCGAGATACGCTTTTTTCCACGGAGGCCTTGTTTAGGGTTTTAGGCGTTCCCATCGCAGCAGACAAGACGGAGGACCCAATTACATGTCTCTCATTCCTCGGGATCGAGATTGACACGCTAGCAGGGATATGCAGGCTTCCAGCAGACAAGGTTACAAAGATGTATGAGGCTATCACAGAAGTGCTAGGGGCAAACGTTAGTACCCTGAGGTCGATACAGTCCCTGTTAGGGCGGTTCAACTTTGCCTGCCGTGTAATACCCATGGGGAGGGTTTTCTGTAGGAAGCTCCAAAGAGCCACAGCAGGTAGGAGTAGGCCACATGCAGTCATACAACTATCCAAGGTGGTTAGGGAGGATCTTCAGATATGGCTCATTTTTCTTAGGGGTTTTAATGGCAAGCGTATTTGGCCGTCACCTCCAGTAACAAACGGGGAAATTAACTTGTTCACAGACGCTGCTGGGGCATCCGGCTTTGGGGCTTATCTGGATGGACACTGGTGTGCAGATAGCTGGCCCGATGATTGGCACAGGGATGGGACCACTAGGAACTTGTTGGTTCTTGAATTATTCCCGATTGTGGTGGCAATTGAATTATGGGCACCCGTTTTGCGGGGTAGGCACATAGTTTTTTGGTGTGACAATTTGGGGGTGGTCCAGTCCATCAACAAGCAGAGTGCATCGGCCTACCAGGCAATATTGCTCTTGCGGCACCTAGTGTTGCGCTGTTTGCAGAATGACATTTCATTCAGGGCGAGGCATGTTCCGGGGGTGCAGAATAGCCTAGCAGATGCGTTGTCCCGATTCCACTGGGACAGGTTTCGCAGCCTTGCTCCTCACGCAGACCGTGTTGGTACCCCGTGTCCCCCTTGTGTTTGGCAGATCATCAAGCCGGCATAAGAGGCCTCGCGGAACAAGCGGTAGCTCCCTCCACCCTGAGATCCTATCAGGCGTCATGGAGACGGTGGTCGTTGTTCAGCAGGCAGAAAGACCAATCCGAGGCAGGTCAGAGAGATGCTATGCTAGCCTTTATGTGGGACAGATATTCCGAAGGTGATTCTAAGACCTCTATGGCATCTACCCTGGCTGGTATATCATTTATGGCCAAGCTGCAGGGTTACCCGGACGTTACCAAACAATTTTTAATTAATAAGGCCTTGAAGGGTTGGGGGAGAATCCGTCCTTCTCATAGCGATGCCCGTTTACCAATTACCCTTAACATCTTGGAGGATTTGATACGGAGAGTGGGTTTGGTTACCTCGGACGAATACGAGAAGCTTTTATTTAGTTTGGCTTTTTCCATGGCCTTTTTTGGGGCTTTTCGCATTTCGGAGCTGGTAGCTAGGTCCAGAGGGCATCAAGAGTCTGGGTTGAGAGCAGAACATGTCAGTCTGGGCGAAGGGACCTTTGCCTGCAAAATAGTTAGATCTAAGACTGATCAGAGCGGGAAGGGATCGTGGGTGCAGTTAGCTCCTCAACAGCTTCAGCATATCTGCCCGTTTAGGCTGGCGTCACAGTTTATGAGCAGGAGACCCCAGGCCAACTTGTTTCTGTGTCACAGTAATAGCATTCCTCTGACTAAATATCAATTTGCGGCCATTTTAAAGCGGACCTTACAGTCGCTTAATTTAAACAGCACCTTATACGGGACTCACTCATTTAGGATCGGGGCAGCTACATCTGCCGCTTTGGCTGGATCTTCTAACGAAGCTATAAAAGCTTTGGGCCGCTGGAAGTCCACGGCTTACCAGTCTTATGTGAGAATTGACAAAGTTATTGATTGAATGTTGTGTTGTTTAACAATTTATTGTGATTTGCAGTTTTTCTTTTCACACTTTCCTTCTCGTCTGAGCCTTCAAACCATCCCATCCCACTTCCCTTACCCATCCCATCTTCCCCTCCACTTGGTGGGCTACCCTGGGCTTTTCCGCTCGCCGCTTTAACGCGGGGGCGCGAAGGGATTTTCACCCGGGTTTCCCTGGGCGTAAGTCCTGATTAGTGGTGTGCAGCCGGGGTTTTTCCGGGTGTTGTTTACCTTCGCCTGGGTGGTCTGCTCCCTGTTTGTGTCTACCTTCCCTTACCCCCCTTCGTGTTACGTTTTTCTGTTAACAAGCACTTATCCTTCTTATACCTGTATACCACGCCTGTCTGTCTGCCCAATTCAATGATTTCATGCTAACATGGGTTCTCTGATTTCAGGTGATGGTGTTAGAACTAAGACGGTGTGGATCATCGGTCATTCGTTTGTTTTTTGGGCCGCTGGCCACCCCAGGTCAAAAAGTATCTCGGATAATTGCGGCACGGTGATTAGATGGTGGGGTAAAAGAGGTTTAGGCTGGCAGGACCTTATTCCGTGGTTGACTAGGCTCATAAAACAACAAGGCCCACCGGACGTTCTGGTTGTACATGCGGGAGGTAACGATTTAGGTAAGGGTAAATCATTAGATCTCATCGTTAAAATCAGAGAGGACCTACGTCAAATACATGAGGCGTGGCCAGACATCACTATTGGTTGGTCAGCACTCATTCCCCGTTTAGTATGGAGGACAGCCATTCCTATAAAAAAGATGACGGCTATGGTTAGGAAGCTAAATAGTGCCATCCGAAAAATAGTACGGTCCATGGGAGGCATAGTCATAGACCACCCGGGGTTAGGGGTAGAGGCACCACATCTTTTTAGACGGGACGGCGTTCACCTTAATGAAGAGGGTATGGGTTTCTTTATAGACAGGATTTACGGGGGAGTGGAGGCGTGTTTCGGTTAGTTGGTGGCGGGCTGCGGCGTCTGTAGGGCGCAGCGGGGTAGGAAGGCACTGCGTTCAGCGGCTGATTAGTGGGCGCACTGGTAGTTGGTCGTAGGTCACTGCCCCCTTTGATGTAACAGTAACTCCTTTTGGTCCTTCGGTGAGGAGGGTCCCTGTCCGGCTCGGTGAGGGAGGGCAGCGTGAGTTGTAAGGGGCAGTCACTCTGACGCCAACTCAGCGCTATGTATGTAGGGATTTGTTCCCCCGTGTTTTTTGCGGACTTACGGCAGTTTGCGCCAGTCCATTAAGTAATCGTGTGTGATCAGCTCGTGAGCTGTCCCGCAGTGCTCTTTCTCCGCCACCATAGGTTAGTTAATATAAAATCCTTATAATAAAATTCCTGCCAAGGTTTAATAACTTATTCAGGTCTCCGTGTCTTTATTTGCATGCTATGGTATAAAGTTAAGGTTAATGTGAAGTTTGTGGTAACATACACAGTGAGCCCTTTATGACAAGTGAGGCTATTAGGACGAACGCACTTAAAGGGCGACAGGGTTTGTAACAAGCTGAATGATGACCTGGTGTGTTTTAACATGGGGTGGGGACCGACCAATGGGGGTCCATGTGGGAGGGACCTTGATAGAATATAGCAGGATGTACTTCCTGCTTTACTTCACTTGCAGCACGAGATCCCACCCACCCATCCCTCAAGTTAGTCCGGGGTTTTTGTCAATGGTGGGGTAGGAAGGCACTGCGTTCAGCGGCTGATTAGTGGGCGCACTGGTAGTTGGTCGTAGGTCACTGCCCCCTTTGATGTAACAGTAACTCCTTTTGGTCCTTCGGTGAGGAGGGTCCCTGTCCGGCTCGGTGAGGGAGGGCAGCGTGAGTTGTAAGGGGCAGTCACTCTGACGCCAACTCAGCGCTATGTATGTAGGGATTTGTTCCCCCGTGTTTTTTGCGGACTTACGGCGGTTTGCGCCAGTCCATTAAGTAATCGTGTGTGATCAGCTCGTGAGCTGTCCCGCAGTGCTCTTTCTCCGCCACCATAGGTTAGTTAATATAAAATCCTTATAATAAAATTCCTGCCAAGGTTTAATAACTTATTCAGGTCTCCGTGTCTTTATTTGCATGCTATGGTATAAAGTTAAGGTTAATGTGAAGTTTGTGGTAACATACACAGTGAGCCCTTTAAGATTTAAAGATTTTCTGGGATAAATGAAATACATTCCCAGCAGCCATCTCCCTTTGCCTCTATCTTATTGCATATTTTGTCCTAATGTGCTTTCATATTTACATGTCACCATGTTTCCATTGGCTAGTACCTTAAAGTCAGATGTCTGTCAAGCAAACTGACCAGTGACAGAATTGCTTTGTGAGGTTTACATCTTTATGACATCAAATGCTTCACATGAAAAATGCAGTTCATTGTCAAAAATCAGCTATATTAGGAGAGTGAGAATTGTGTTTTAGCATCAATTACACACTAAATATGCTGTCATTGTGTATGTTTAATGGATGTCTTTCAGTTTTAAAGATAGACAGACGGATAGATAGATAGAAAGATAGATAGATAGAAAGATAGATAGATAGATAGAAAGATAGATAGATAGATAGACAGACAGACTGATTTCAACTGGAAGCAGTGCTTACATATTGCTTAATTTTTGGTGGTTATTAAATAGTATGGGTAGGCAAGAAAAGTGCATATATCTTTTATTAGCATAAACTTACCCAAATGCGCTCTTGCATATTTAAGGCATTCAAAGTAATAATATTTCACAGCATTAATACAGTTATGTACTAGACTGGACAATGGTAAGCAGAGCCAGTACTTATATCAACAATGGCCTTATCTGTGTGAAGTTTGTATGTTCTCCCTGTGT
>NW_027448113.1:190000-225000 GCF_038048845.1 Mixophyes fleayi | reverse complement strand
GGTAGGGACTGATGTGAATGGGTTCTCTGTACAGCGCTGCGCTATTAGTGACACTATATAAATAAATGATAATGAGGATGATGATGATATGTGTTTACTATGCCTATACACATAGCCAGCTTTCACACTTGATTGGCAGATTAATGCATCATTATTGCGAAGTTTGATAACAGTTGTCTAATACAGTGACACTGGTAGAGAAAACCACTATAGACATTCACATAAGCAGCTCTCATCATCATCATTTATGGCATAAGACTTCTTTAATTATACTAAGTTTTTGAGCAGGTCTGCATTATACTTAATTATATAAGGGAGATGTACTTTTAGTAAAAAGTAGCTCTCCAATTTCAAAAGTACATCAACGTAGTATTAATACTTAGATTTAAAGATTTTCTGGGATAAATGAAATACATTCCCAGCAGCCATCTCCCTTTGCCTCTATCTTATTGCATATTTTGTCCTAATGTGCTTTCATATTTACATGTCACCATGTTTCCATTGGCTAGTACCTTAAAGTCAGATGTCTGTCAAGCAAACTGACCAGTGACAGAATTGCTTTGTGAGGTTTACATCTTTATGACATCAAATGCTTCACATGAAAAATGCAGTTCATTGTCAAAAATCAGCTATATTAGGAGAGTGAGAATTGTGTTTTAGCATCAATTACACACTAAATATGCTGTCATTGTGTATGTTTAATGGATGTCTTTCAGTTTTAAAGATAGACAGACGGATAGATAGATAGAAAGATAGATAGATAGAAAGATAGATAGATAGATAGATAGACAGACAGACTGATTTCAACTGGAAGCAGTGCTTACATATTGCTTAATTTTTGGTGGTTATTAAATAGTATGGGTAGGCAAGAAAAGTGCATATATCTTTTATTAGCATAAACTTACCCAAATGCGCTCTTGCATATTTAAGGCATTCAAAGTAATAATATTTCACAGCATTAATACAGTTATGTACTAGACTGGACAATGGTAAGCAGAGCCAGTACTTATATCAACAATGGCCTTATCTGTGTGAAGTTTGTATGTTCTCCCTGTGTTTGCGTGGGTTTCCTCCGGGTGCTGTGGTTTCCTCCCACACTCCAAAAAACATACTGTTAGGTTAATTGGCTGCTATCAAAATTGACCCTAGTCTCTCCCTCTCTGTCTGTGTGTGAGTGTGTGTCTATATTAGGGAATTTAGACTGTAAGCTCCAATAGGGTAGGGACTGATGTGAATGGGTTCTCTGTACAGCGCTGCGCTATTAGTGACACTATATAAATAAATGATAATGAGGATGATGATGATATGTGTTTACTATGCCTATACACATAGCCAGCTTTCACACTTGATTGGCAGATTAATGCATCATTATTGCTAAGTTTGATAACAGTTGTCTAATACAGTGACACTGGTAGAGAAAACCACTATAGACATTCACATAAGCAGCTCTCATCATCATCATTTATGGCATAAGACTTCTTTAATTATACTAAGTTTTTGAGCAGGTCTGCATTATACTTAATTATATAAGGGAGATGTACTTTTAGTAAAAAGTAGCTCTCCAATTTCAAAAGTACATCAACGTAGTATTAATACTTAGATTTAAAGATTTTCTGGGATAAATGAAATACATTCCCAGCAGCCATCTCCCTTTGCCTCTATCTTATTGCATATTTTGTCCTAATGTGCTTTCATATTTACATGTCACCATGTTTCCATTGGCTAGTACCTTAAAGTCAGATGTCTGTCAAGCAAACTGACCAGTGACAGAATTGCTTTGTGAGGTTTACATCTTTATGACATCAAATGCTTCACATGAAAAATGCAGTTCATTGTCAAAAATCAGCTATATTAGGAGAGTGAGAATTGTGTTTTAGCATCAATTACACACTAAATATGCTGTCATTGTGTATGTTTAATGGATGTCTTTCAGTTTTAAAGATAGACAGACGGATAGATAGATAGACAGATAGATAGATAGATAGACAGACAGACAGACAGACAGACAGACAGACAGACAGACTGATTTCAACTGGAAGCAGTGCTTACATATTGCTTAATTTTTGGTGGTTATTAAATAGTATGGGTAGGCAAGAAAAGTGCATATATCTTTTATTAGCATAAACTTACCCAAATGCGCTCTTGCATATTTAAGGCATTCAAAGTAATAATATTTCACAGCATTAATACAGTTATGTACTAGACTGGACAATGGTAAGCAGAGCCAGTACTTATATCAACAATGGCCTTATCTGTGTGAAGTTTGTATGTTCTCCCTGTGTTTGCGTGGGTTTCCTCCGGGTGCTGTGGTTTCCTCCCACACTCCAAAAAACATACTGTTAGGTTAATTGGCTGCTATCAAAATTGACCCTAGTCTCTCCCTCTCTGTCTGTGTGTGAGTGTGTGTCTATATTAGGGAATTTAGACTGTAAGCTCCAATAGGGTAGGGACTGATGTGAATGGGTTCTCTGTACAGCGCTGCGCTATTAGTGACACTATATAAATAAATGATAATGAGGATGATGATGATATGTGTTTACTATGCCTATACAAATAGCCAGCTTTCACACTTGATTGGCAGATTAATGCATCATTATTGCTAAGTTTGATAACAGTTGTCTAATACAATGACACTGGTAGAGAAAACCACTATAGACATTCACATAAGCAGCTCTCATCATCATCATTTATGGCATAAGACTTCTTTAATTATACTAAGTTTTTGAGCAGGTCTGCATTATACTTAATTATATAAGGGAGATGTACTTTTAGTAAAAAGTAGCTCTCCAATTTCAAAAGTACATCAACGTAGTATTAATACTTAGATTTAAAGATTTTCTGGGATAAATGAAATACATTCCCAGCAGCCATCTCCCTTTGCCTCTATCTTATTGCATATTTTGTCCTAATGTGCTTTCATATTTACATGTCACCATGTTTCCATTGGCTAGTACCTTAAAGTCAGATGTCTGTCAAGCAAACTGACCAGTGACAGAATTGCTTTGTGAGGTTTACATCTTTATGACATCAAATGCTTCACATGAAAAATGCAGTTCATTGTCAAAAATCAGCTATATTAGGAGAGTGAGAATTGTGTTTTAGCATCAATTACACACTAAATATGCTGTCATTGTGTATGTTTAATGGATGTCTTTCAGTTTTAAAGATAGACAGACGGATAGATAGATAGAAAGATAGAAAGATAGATAGATAGATAGACAGACAGACTGATTTCAACTGGAAGCAGTGCTTACATATTGCTTAATTTTTGGTGGTTATTAAATAGTATGGGTAGGCAAGAAAAGTGCATATATCTTTTATTAGCATAAACTTACCCAAATGCGCTCTTGCATATTTAAGGCATTCAAAGTAATAATATTTCACAGCATTAATACAGTTATGTACTAGACTGGACAATGGTAAGCAGAGCCAGTACTTATATCAACAATGGCCTTATCTGTGTGAAGTTTGTATGTTCTCCCTGTGTTTGCGTGGGTTTCCTCCCACACTCCAAAAAACATACTGTTAGGTTAATTGGCTGCTATCAAAATTGACCCTAGTCTCTCCCTCTCTGTCTGTGTGTGAGTGTGTGTCTATATTAGGGAATTTAGACTGTAAGCTCCAATAGGGTAGGGACTGATGTGAATGGGTTCTCTGTACAGCGCTGCGCTATTAGTGACACTATATAAATAAATGATAATGAGGATGATGATGATATGTGTTTACTATGCCTATACACATAGCCAGCTTTCACACTTGATTGGCAGATTAATGCATCATTATTGCTAAGTTTGATAACAGTTGTCTAATACAGTGACACTGGTAGAGAAAACCACTATAGACATTCACATAAGCAGCTCTCATCATCATCATTTATGGCATAAGACTTCTTTAATTATACTAAGTTTTTGAGCAGGTCTGCATTATACTTAATTATATAAGGGAGATGTACTTTTAGTAAAAAGTAGCTCTCCAATTTCAAAAGTACATCAACGTAGTATTAATACTTAGATTTAAAGATTTTCTGGGATAAATGAAATACATTCCCAGCAGCCATCTCCCTTTGCCTCTATCTTATTGCATATTTTGTCCTAATGTGCTTTCATATTTACATGTCACCATGTTTCCATTGGCTAGTACCTTAAAGTCAGATGTCTGTCAAGCAAACTGACCAGTGACAGAATTGCTTTGTGAGGTTTACATCTTTATGACATCAAATGCTTCACATGAAAAATGCAGTTCATTGTCAAAAATCAGCTATATTAGGAGAGTGAGAATTGTGTTTTAGCATCAATTACACACTAAATATGCTGTCATTGTGTATGTTTAATGGATGTCTTTCAGTTTTAAAGATAGACAGACGGATAGATAGATAGAAAGATAGAAAGATAGATAGATAGAAAGATAGATAGATAGACAGACAGACAGACTGATTTCAACTGGAAGCAGTGCTTACATATTGCTTAATTTTTGGTGGTTATTAAATAGTATGGGTAGGCAAGAAAAGTGCATATATCTTTTATTAGCATAAACTTACCCAAATGCGCTCTTGCATATTTAAGGCATTCAAAGTAATAATATTTCACAGCATTAATACAGTTATGTACTAGACTGGACAATGGTAAGCAGAGCCAGTACTTATATCAACAATGGCCTTATCTGTGTGAAGTTTGTATGTTCTCCCTGTGTTTGCGTGGGTTTCCTCCGGGTGCTGTGGTTTCCTCCCACACTCCAAAAAACATACTGTTAGGTTAATTGGCTGCTATCAAAATTGACCCTAGTCTCTCCCTCTCTGTCTGTGTGTGAGTGTGTGTCTATATTAGGGAATTTAGACTGTAAGCTCCAATAGGGTAGGGACTGATGTGAATGGGTTCTCTGTACAGCGCTGCGCTATTAGTGACACTATATAAATAAATGATAATGAGGATGATGATGATATGTGTTTACTATGCCTATACACATAGCCAGCTTTCACACTTGATTGGCAGATTAATGCATCATTATTGCTAAGTTTGATAACAGTTGTCTAATACAGTGACACTGGTAGAGAAAACCACTATAGACATTCACATAAGCAGCTCTCACCATCATCATTTATGGCATAAGACTTCTTTAATTATACTAAGTTTTTGAGCAGGTCTGCATTATACTTAATTATATAAGGGAGATGTACTTTTAGTAAAAAGTAGCTCTCCAATTTCAAAAGTACATCAACGTAGTATTAATACTTAGATTTAAAGATTTTCTGGGATAAATGAAATACATTCCCAGCAGCCATCTCCCTTTGCCTCTATCTTATTGCATATTTTGTCCTAATGTGCTTTCATTTTTACATGTCACCATGTTTCCATTGGCTAGTACCTTAAAGTCAGATGTCTGTCAAGCAAACTGACCAGTGACAGAATTGCTTTGTGAGGTTTACATCTTTATGACATCAAATGCTTCACATGAAAAATGCAGTTCATTGTCAAAAATCAGCTATATTAGGAGAGTGAGAATTGTGTTTTAGCATCAATTACACACTAAATATGCTGTCATTGTGTATGTTTAATGGATGTCTTTCAGTTTTAAAGATAGACAGACGGATAGATAGATAGAAAGATAGATAGATAGAAAGATAGATAGATAGACAGACAGACAGACTGATTTCAACTGGAAGCAGTGCTTACATATTGCTTAATTTTTGGTGGTTATTAAATAGTATGGGTAGGCAAGAAAAGTGCATATATCTTTTATTAGCATAAACTTACCCAAATGCGCTCTTGCATATTTAAGGCATTCAAAGTAATAATATTTCACAGCATTAATACAGTTATGTACTAGACTGGACAATGGTAAGCAGAGCCAGTACTTATATCAACAATGGCCTTATCTGTGTGAAGTTTGTATGTTCTCCCTGTGTTTGCGTGGGTTTCCTCCCACACTCCAAAAAACATACTGTTAGGTTAATTGGCTGCTATCAAAATTGACCCTAGTCTCTCCCTCTCTGTCTGTGTGTGAGTGTGTGTCTATATTAGGGAATTTAGACTGTAAGCTCCAATAGGGTAGGGACTGATGTGAATGGGTTCTCTGTACAGCGCTGCGCTATTAGTGACACTATATAAATAAATGATAATGAGGATGATGATGATATGTGTTTACTATGCCTATACACATAGCCAGCTTTCACACTTGATTGGCAGATTAATGCATCATTATTGCTAAGTTTGATAACAGTTGTCTAATACAGTGACACTGGTAGAGAAAACCACTATAGACATTCACATAAGCAGCTCTCATCATCATCATTTATGGCATAAGACTTCTTTAATTATACTAAGTTTTTGAGCAGGTCTGCATTATACTTAATTATATAAGGGAGATGTACTTTTAGTAAAAAGTAGCTCTCCAATTTTAAAAGTACATCAACGTAGTATTAATACTTAGATTTAAAGATTTTCTGGGATAAATGAAATACATTCCCAGCAGCCATCTCCCTTTGCCTCTATCTTATTGCATATTTTGTCCTAATGTGCTTTCATATTTACATGTCACCATGTTTCCATTGGCTAGTACCTTAAAGTCAGATGTCTGTCAAGCAAACTGACCAGTGACAGAATTGCTTTGTGAGGTTTACATCTTTATGACATCAAATGCTTCACATGAAAAATGCAGTTCATTGTCAAAAATCAGCTATATTAGGAGAGTGAGAATTGTGTTTTAGCATCAATTACACACTAAATATGCTGTCATTGTGTATGTTTAATGGATGTCTTTCAGTTTTAAAGATAGACAGACGGATAGATAGATAGAAAGATAGAAAGATAGATAGATAGAAAGATAGATAGATAGATAGATAGACAGACAGACAGACTGATTTCAACTGGAAGCAGTGCTTACATATTGCTTAATTTTTGGTGGTTATTAAATAGTATGGGTAGGCAAGAAAAGTGCATATATCTTTTATTAGCATAAACTTACCCAAATGCGCTCTTGCATATTTAAGGCATTCAAAGTAATAATATTTCACAGCATTAATACAGTTATGTACTAGACTGGACAATGGTAAGCAGAGCCAGTACTTATATCAACAATGGCCTTATCTGTGTGAAGTTTGTATGTTCTCCCTGTGTTTGCGTGGGTTTCCTCCCACACTCCAAAAAACATACTGTTAGGTTAATTGGCTGCTATCAAAATTGACCCTAGTCTCTCCCTCTCTGTCTGTGTGTGAGTGTGTGTCTATATTAGGGAATTTAGACTGTAAGCTCCAATAGGGTAGGGACTGATGTGAATGGGTTCTCTGTACAGCGCTGCGCTATTAGTGACACTATATAAATAAATGATAATGAGGATGATGATGATATGTGTTTACTATGCCTATACACATAGCCAGCTTTCACACTTGATTGGCAGATTAATGCATCATTATTGCTAAGTTTGATAACAGTTGTCTAATACAGTGACACTGGTAGAGAAAACCACTATAGACATTCACATAAGCAGCTCTCATCATCATCTATGGCATAAGACTTCTTTAATTATACTAAGTTTTTGAGCAGGTCTGCATTATACTTAATTATATAAGGGAGATGTACTTTTAGTAAAAAGTAGCTCTCCAATTTCAAAAGTACATCAACGTAGTATTAATACTTAGATTTAAAGATTTTCTGGGATAAATGAAATACATTCCCAGCAGCCATCTCCCTTTGCCTCTATCTTATTGCATATTTTGTCCTAATGTGCTTTCATATTTACATGTCACCATGATTCCATTGGCTAGTACCTTAAAGTCAGATGTCTGTCAAGCAAACTGACCAGTGACAGAATTGCTTTGTGAGGTTTACATCTTTATGACATCAAATGCTTCACATGAAAAATGCAGTTCATTGTCAAAAATCAGCTATATTAGGAGAGTGAGAATTGTGTTTTAGCATCAATTACACACTAAATATGCTGTCATTGTGTATGTTTAATGGATGTCTTTCAGTTTTAAAGATAGACAGACGGATAGATAGATAGAAAGATAGAAAGATAGAAAGATAGATAGATAGAAAGATAGATAGATAGATAGATAGACAGACAGACAGACTGATTTCAACTGGAAGCAGTGCTTACATATTGCTTAATTTTTGGTGGTTATTAAATAGTATGGGTAGGCAAGAAAAGTGCATATATCTTTTATTAGCATAAACTTACCCAAATGCGCTCTTGCATATTTAAGGCATTCAAAGTAATAATATTTCACAGCATTAATACAGTTATGTACTAGACTGGACAATGGTAAGCAGAGCCAGTACTTATATCAACAATGGCCTTATCTGTGTGAAGTTTGTATGTTCTCCCTGTGTTTGCGTGGGTTTCCTCCGGGTGCTGTGGTTTCCTCCCACACTCCAAAAAACATACTGTTAGGTTAATTGGCTGCTATCAAAATTGACCCTAGTCTCTCCCTCTCTGTCTGTGTGTGAGTGTGTGTCTATATTAGGGAATTTAGACTGTAAGCTCCAATAGGGTAGGGACTGATGTGAATGGGTTCTCTGTACAGCGCTGCGCTATTAGTGACACTATATAAATAAATGATAATGAGGATGATGATGATATGTGTTTACTATGCCTATACAAATAGCCAGCTTTCACACTTGATTGGCAGATTAATGCATCATTATTGCTAAGTTTGATAACAGTTGTCTAATACAATGACACTGGTAGAGAAAACCACTATAGACATTCACATAAGCAGCTCTCATCATCATCATTTATGGCATAAGACTTCTTTAATTATACTAAGTTTTTGAGCAGGTCTGCATTATACTTAATTATATAAGGGAGATGTACTTTTAGTAAAAAGTAGCTCTCCAATTTCAAAAGTACATCAACGTAGTATTAATACTTAGATTTAAAGATTTTCTGGGATAAATGAAATACATTCCCAGCAGCCATCTCCCTTTGCCTCTATCTTATTGCATATTTTGTCTAGGGATGTGCACCGGCGACTTTTGAGGTCTCGTGTTTTGTGTTTTGGATCCGGATTTTCGTTATTTTTGAGGTTCGGATTTGTCTCGCAAAACACTTGACGAAAGGTCTCGGTTCGGATTTAAGGTATTGGATTCGGATTTTTTTTGAAAAAAACATAAAAAGTTTAAAAATCAAGTTTTTGTGCTTATTTTCACTCCTAGGCTATTATTAACCTCAATAACATTCAATAACAAGCATTTCCACTAATTTACAGTGTATTCTGAACACCTCACAATATAGTTATTAGTCCAAAACGTTGCAACAAGGTATCTTTCTGGACTGCGTAGAGGAGTGGGTCACCACAATATATATTAAAAACCCTGAACTTTTATGATTCGCACCAATAAATGTACCTGGACTGCGTAGAGGAGTGGGTCACCACAATATATTAAAAACCCTGAACTTTTATGAATCGCACCAATAAATGTACCTGGACTGCGTAGAGGAGTGGGTCACCACAATATATATAATAAGAAAACCATCAACTTGTTTGATTCGCACCAATAAATGTACCTGGACTGCGTAGAGGAGTGGGTCACCACAATATATTAAAAACCCTGAACTTTTATGAATCGCACCAATAAATGTACCTGGACTGCGTAGAGGAGTGGGTCACCACAATATATATAATAAGAAAACCATCAACTTGTTTGATTCGCACCAATAAATGTACCTGGACTGCGTAGAGGAGTGGGTCACCACAATATATTAAAAACCCTGAACTTTTATGAATCGCACCAATAAATGTACCTGGACTGCGTAGAGGAGTGGGTCACCACAAGATATATTAAAAACCCTGAACTTTTATGATTCGCACCAATAAATGTACCTGGACTGCGTAGAGGAGTGGGCACTGGGCACCACAATAAAATATATAAAAAACCTTCAACAGATCTGCATTACACTACACATACGGCTGCTCCTCCATCCTCTCCATCATATACATGTTGGAGTTTTAGCGTGTGACAACCTCTTGTTTTTGATAATGTCAGTGCATTTGGAATATTTTTCAATTTGCCCCACACCACTGAATGTACTTTATCTATGATACGCATCTATCTATCTTGACTGCGTAGTGTGGTGGCCCCGGTACACAATTTGGTACCGAGGCCACAATATAATTTAAAAACCCTCCACGTGTCGGAATTCCACCAAACAAGTATCTGGACTGCATAGTGGGGTGGCCCCGGTACCCAATTTGATACCGGGGCCACAATACCTCCTCCTAACATGCTCCAGACAATTCGTCATTGACAGACCCCAGACAGACAGGGTCGTAGTGTTATTGTTTGACTTTGTAAACCCAAAAAAATGTCCCTGTTGCACTTGCACATAGTCGTGCAATGAAGACTGACTTTTTCATTTAAAGGCACGATCTTTAAAGTGTCAGAAAGAGAGAGAAGACACAGGAGAGGAGAGTTGTAGCTGGGGACCTGGGGTGGAAGCTCCCAGGCTCCCCCAGCATTGCCTGGAAGTCTGAGCGTGGTGACTGAGCCAGGGCAAGGAATGTGTGCCCTGGATGATGGGGGAGAACTCCATGCCACTATAGTGAACCCAAGAGAGAGGGGGACACTGCACATGGAAGAGGCCCTGGAGTGAGGGCTGCTACAAGAGGCATGGTAGCTGTAGTGTCAGATCCTGAGGCTGAGAGTACACAGAGTGACGTGTCAGAGCACAGGAGACATTATCCCCGCAGAGGAGGGATGAGCTGCAGTTGAGAGGTCTGCTGTTGAAATAGGACATGCACACTTTAACACACAAATCATTTCAGCGACAGGGCCTACCAAACAACTTTGACTGAAATGATTGGTTTGTTTGGGCCCCCACACCAAAAAAGCTATTCATCTCTCCCTGTACAGACAGACTAAACAGGCTCTACTGAGGCAAGATGTCGTCCTCATCCTCAACCTCTGATTCCTCTCCCCCTACAGTGTGTACTTCCTCCTCATCACACATTATCAATTCGTCCCCGCTGGACTCCACAACCACAGGTCCCTCTGTAGTATCTGGAGGGCAGTGCTGTACTTCATTGAGGAATTGATTATTCATTTTTATAAACATCATTTTTTCAACGTTGTGAGGAAGCAACCTCCTTCGCCGCTCACTGACCAGGTTCCCCGCTGCACTAAAAACTCTTTCCGAGTACACACTGGAGGGGGGACAACTCAGGTAAAATAGAGCCAGTTTGTACAGGGGCTTCCAAACTGCCTTTTTTTCCTGCCAGTAACAATATGGACTGTCTGACATGTCTACTTGGATGGTGTCAGCAAAGTAATCATCCACAATTTTTTCTATTGTCACAGCATCCAATGCAGCGAGAGTAGACATGTCTGCAATGGTTGGCAGGTCCTTCAGTCCGGACCAGATGTTATCAGCATCCCCGCCAGTGCCTCTTTTGGGAAAACTGAGCTTTTTCCTCGCAGCCATAGATGTGGAAGAAAATGAGGGTGGAGCTGTTGGCATGTCACGGTCCTCTTCAGAGGACAATCTCCTGACCAGCAGGTCTTTGCACCGCTGTAGACTTTTGTCCGCCGGAAACAGAGACACAACATACGCTTTAAACCGAGGATCGAGCACGGTGGCCAGAATGTATTCCTCTGACTTTAAAAGAGTGACCACCCTCGGATCCTGGCAAAGCGTACGAAGGGCTACATCCACAAGAGCTACATGCTTGCTGTAATCGCAATGGCTTACCAGCTCCTCCCTCACTTTCTCCAGCTGCTTCTGCAACAGCCTGATCAGGGGAATGACCTGACTCAAGCTGGCAGTGTCGGAACTGACTTCTCGTGTGGCAAGTTCAAATGGCTGCAGAACCTTGCACAACACGGAAATCAGTCTCCACTGCGCTTGACTCAGGCGCATCCCCACTCCTTTGCCTATGTCGTAGGTGGCTGTGTAGGCCTGAATGGCCTTTTGCTGCTCCTCCATCCTCTGCAGCATATAGAGGGTGGAGTTCCAGCGCGTCACAACCTCTTGTTTGAGGTGATGGCAGGGCAGGTTCAAGCTTTTTTGATGTGCCTCTAGTCTGCGGTAGGCACTGGCTGAATGCCGAAAGTGTCCAGCAATTTTGCGGGCCACCGCAAGCATCTCCTGCACACCCCTGTCACTCTTGAGGTAATGCTGCACCACCAAATTAATGGTGTGGGCAAAACATGGGACGTGCTGGAAATTGCCCATATTTAATGCCCGCACAATGTTACTGGCATTGTCTGACACCACAAATCCCCATGAGAGTCTAAGTGGGGTAAGCCACTGGGAGATAATTTCCCTCATTTTCTCTAATATGTTGTCAGCGTTGTGCCTCTTATTAAAGCCTGTAATGCACAATGTTGCCTGCCTTTGCATGAGCAGCCATTTTGTAGATGCTGCTACTGATGCAGCTGTTGCTGTTGCTGCGGAAGGGGATGCATCAACCCAGTGGGCTGTCACAGTCATATAGTCCTTCGTTTGCCCAGAACCACTTGTCCACATGTCCGTGGTTAAGTGGACAGTGGGTACAACCGCATTTTTAAGAGCACTGAGGACACTTGATCGTACTTCTCTGTACATTTTTGGTATCGCCTGCCTAGTGAAGTGGAATCTCGAGGGGATTTGGTACCGGGGACACAATACCTCCATCAACCCTCTAAATCCCACTCCACTGATGGCGGACACCGGGCGCACGTCTAACACCAACATTGCAGTTACAGCCGCAGTTATACGCTTTGCAATAGGGTGACTACTATCGTATTTGGTGGTCATGGCAAACGACTGTTGGACGGTCAATTGTTTGGTGAAAGACTTAGCGGTCTTACGACTTCCCCTCTGGGAAGATGACCGACTAACAGCAGCAACAGCAGCAGTGGCAGTAGTAGGCGTACCGCTGCAGGATTCCTCGGATGAATCCCGTATTGAGGAGGACTCAGTCTGGCTGCTGACTTGGGCTGCAGGACTGAATCTGATGGAGATTGTGGAGGAAGTTGACGAGGAGGGTGTTGCTGGTGTGTATCCAACTGGACCACGGGATTTAGGTGTCCCTGTACCGATGAGGGTCCTAGCCCCAGTTCCTGAACTAACCACTGAACTATGAAGGTTATTCAGGTGACGTATAAGGGAGGATGTTCCTAGGTGGGCAAGATCCTTACCCCTGCTTATTTGAGCTTTACATAAGCTACATATTGCCATACATTGGTTGTCTGGATTTGGATAAAAATAACTCCAGACCGAAGAGGTGCATTTTTTGGTCTTCTGACCAGGCATGACGATGGGCTTTTTCATCCCATGGACATCAGCTGTTTCCCCCCCTGGTGCCTCATTTACAATAACCACATCACCATCCTCATCATCAAGTTCCTCCACAGCGCCAGCTACATCATCAATAGCCTCCTCCCGAGCCACCTCTTCCCGTACAGTGATGGGAAGTACAGTGATGGGAAGGTCAGGCTTGACAACCACCAACACGCTTGGACTCGCCTTGGGGATTTGTGATAATTTCTCTTTAGAAGGCAGAGTTGTTTGCTGTTTTGTTGCTGACAGCATAACTCTCTTCAATTTTTTGTAGGGGGGGGGAGGAGGAGGAGGGCTAAGATCCGTGGGTGAAGCTGAACCACTAGTCATGAACACGGGCCAGGGCCTAAGCCGTTCCTTGCCACTCCGTGTCGTAAATGGCATATTGGCAACTTTACGTTTCTCCTCAGATGATTTTAAGTTTCTCTTTTTGCTACTTTTTCTTAACTTGGGCTTTTTGGATTTTACATGCCCGGTACTACGAGATTGGGCATCGGGCTTGGAAGACGACGTTGATGGCATTTCATCGTCTATGTCATGACTAGTGGCAGCAGCTTCAGCATTAGGAGGAAGTGGGTCTTGATCTTTCCCTACTTTATCC
Organism: Mixophyes fleayi; assembly: GCF_038048845.1. Taxonomy (NCBI): domain Eukaryota; kingdom Metazoa; phylum Chordata; class Amphibia; order Anura; family Limnodynastidae; genus Mixophyes; species Mixophyes fleayi. The sequence goes on along the minus strand of NW_027448113.1, from coordinate 211,142 downwards.
TCCAAATTTTTGGTCTCCATTATATGTAGCACAAGATACTGCAGAATGTGTGAACTTGGTAATATTGCAGTACCAATGGACTTATACTGCTGGATTGGTTTTACAAATTTGGTTATAATTATTATATATTTTTTTTTTTTTTAATTTTTTATTTTTTTTTACTTTTTTCTTATTTTTAAAAAACTTGGGAATAGTGGGGAAATAACTATGCCCTTAGAAGCACAGAGCACAGGACACAGCACCACTGGACTGAACAGGACACGGCACAGGATCCAGCAGCACTACGGAACTCAGCAGGACAGAGCACAGGACACAGCACCACTGGACTGATACTGCAGAATGTGTAAACTTTGTAATATTGCAGTACCACTGGACTTTTACTGCTGAATGTGTGAACTTGGTAATATTGCAGTACCACTGGACTTTTACTGCTGAATGTGTGAACTTGGTAATATTGCAGTACCAATGGGCTTATACTGCAGGATTGGTTTTGCAAATTTGGTGGTAATTAAAAAATATTAAAGTAGTTTTTGGTATTTTTTAAAAAAACTTTTTTTTATTTTTTTAAACACAGGGGAATATTGGGGAAATAACTATGCCCTTAGAAGCACAGAGCACAGGACACAGCACCACTGGACTGAACAGGACACGGCACAGGACCCAGCAGCACTACGGAACTCAGCAGGACAGAGCACAGGACACAGCACCACTGGACTGATACTGCAGAATGTGTAAACTTTGTAATATTGCAGTACCACTGGACTTTTACTGCTGAATGTGTGAACTTGGTAATATTGCAGTACCAATGGGCTTATACTGCAGGATTGGTTTTGCAAATTTGGTGGTAATTAAAAAATATTAAAGTAGTTTTTGGTATTTTTTAAAAAAACTTTTTTTTATTTTTTTAAACACAGGGGAATATTGGGGAAATAACTATGCCCTTAGAAGCACAGAGCACAGGACACAGCACCACTGGACTGAACAGGACACGGCACAGGACCCAGCAGCACTACGGAACTCAGCAGGACAGAGCACAGGACACAGCACCACTGGACTGATACTGCAGAACACAGCACAGCACAGCACAGCACAGCACAGCACAGAACTAAACAGCACAGAACTAAACAGCACAGAGGACCACCTAACACACCCTCCCTCTACTCTGATCAATGCCCGAGTGAAGATGGCGGCGACTAGCGGGGAATTTATAGGATCCGAGTATCGCGAGATCCGACAACGGGATTATGAGTCAGAGCCTCAGTTTCACTTTTGAATTTGGCGCCAATACCCGGATCTGTCTCGGATCCGACTCGGATCCGCAACGTTCGGGTGGGCTCGGATTCAGGAAATCCGAGTGCGCTCATCCCTAATTTTGTCCTAATGTGCTTTCATATTTACATGTCACCATGTTTCCATTGGCTAGTACCTTAAAGTCAGATGTCTGTCAAGCAAACTGACCAGTGACAGAATTGCTTTGTGAGGTTTACATCTTTATGACATCAAATGCTTCACATGAAAAATGCAGTTCATTGTCAAAAATCAGCTATATTAGGAGAGTGAGAATTGTGTTTTAGCATCAATTACACACTAAATATGCTGTCATTGTGTATGTTTAATGGATGTCTTTCAGTTTTAAAGATAGACAGACCGATAGATAGATAGATAGAAAGATAGAAAGATAGATAGAAAGATAGATAGATAGATAGACAGACAGACTGATTTCAACTGGAAGCAGTGCTTACATATTGCTTAATTTTTGGTGGTTATTAAATAGTATGGGTAGGCAAGAAAAGTGCATATATCTTTTATTAGCATAAACTTACCCAAATGCGCTCTTGCATATTTAAGGCATTCAAAGTAATAATATTTCACAGCATTAATACAGTTATGTACTAGACTGGACAATGGTAAGCAGAGCCAGTACTTATATCAACAATGGCCTTATCTGTGTGAAGTTTGTATGTTCTCCCTGTGTTTGCGTGGGTTTCCTCCCACACTCCAAAAAACATACTGTTAGGTTAATTGGCTGCTATCAAAATTGACCCTAGTCTCTCCCTCTCTGTCTGTGTGTGAGTGTGTGTCTATATTAGGGAATTTAGACTGTAAGCTCCAATAGGGTAGGGACTGATGTGAATGGGTTCTCTGTACAGCGCTGCGCTATTAGTGACACTATATAAATAAATTATAATGAGGATGATGATGATATGTGTTTACTATGCCTATACACATAGCCAGCTTTCACACTTGATTGGCAGATTAATGCATCATTATTGCTAAGTTTGATAACAGTTGTCTAATACAGTGACACTGGTAGAGAAAACCACTATAGACATTCACATAAGCAGCTCTCATCATCATCATTTATGGCATAAGACTTCTTTAATTATACTAAGTTTTTGAGCAGGTCTGCATTATACTTAATTATATAAGGGAGATGTACTTTTAGTAAAAAGTAGCTCTCCAATTTCAAAAGTACATCAACGTAGTATTAATACTTAGATTTAAAGATTTTCTGGGATAAATGAAATACATTCCCAGCAGCCATCTCCCTTTGCCTCTATCTTATTGCATATTTTGTCCTAATGTGCTTTCATATTTACATGTCACCATGATTCCATTGGCTAGTACCTTAAAGTCAGATGTCTGTCAAGCAAACTGACCAGTGACAGAATTGCTTTGTGAGGTTTACATCTTTATGACATCAAATGCTTCACATGAAAAATGCAGTTCATTGTCAAAAATCAGCTATATTAGGAGAGTGAGAATTGTGTTTTAGCATCAATTACACACTAAATATGCTGTCATTGTGTATGTTTAATGGATGTCTTTCAGTTTTAAAGATAGACAGACGGATAGATAGATAGAAAGATAGAAAGATAGAAAGATAGATAGATAGAAAGATAGATAGATAGATAGACAGACAGACAGACTGATTTCAACTGGAAGCAGTGCTTACATATTGCTTAATTTTTGGTGGTTATTAAATAGTATGGGTAGGCAAGAAAAGTGCATATATCTTTTATTAGCATAAACTTACCCAAATGCGCTCTTGCATATTTAAGGCATTCAAAGTAATAATATTTCACAGCATTAATACAGTTATGTACTAGACTGGACAATGGTAAGCAGAGCCAGTACTTATATCAACAATGGCCTTATCTGTGTGAAGTTTGTATGTTCTCCCTGTGTTTGCGTGGGTTTCCTCCGGGTGCTGTGGTTTCCTCCCACACTCCAAAAAACATACTGTTAGGTTAATTGGCTGCTATCAAAATTGACCCTAGTCTCTCCCTCTCTGTCTGTGTGTGAGTGTGTGTCTATATTAGGGAATTTAGACTGTAAGCTCCAATAGGGTAGGGACTGATGTGAATGGGTTCTCTGTACAGCGCTGCGCTATTAGTGACACTATATAAATAAATGATAATGAGGATGATGATGATATGTGTTTACTATGCCTATACAAATAGCCAGCTTTCACACTTGATTGGCAGATTAATGCATCATTATTGCTAAGTTTGATAACAGTTGTCTAATACAATGACACTGGTAGAGAAAACCACTATAGACATTCACATAAGCAGCTCTCATCATCATCATTTATGGCATAAGACTTCTTTAATTATACTAAGTTTTTGAGCAGGTCTGCATTATACTTAATTATATAAGGGAGATGTACTTTTAGTAAAAAGTAGCTCTCCAATTTCAAAAGTACATCAACGTAGTATTAATACTTAGATTTAAAGATTTTCTGGGATAAATGAAATACATTCCCAGCAGCCATCTCCCTTTGCCTCTATCTTATTGCATATTTTGTCTAGGGATGTGCACCGGCGACTTTTGAGGTCTCGTGTTTTGTGTTTTGGATCCGGATTTTCGTTATTTTTGAGGTTCGGATTTGTCTCGCAAAACACTTGACGAAAGGTCTCGGTTCGGATTTAAGGTATTGGATTCGGATTTTTTTTGAAAAAAACATAAAAAGTTTAAAAATCAAGTTTTTGTGCTTATTTTCACTCCTAGGCTATTATTAACCTCAATAACATTCAATAACAAGCATTTCCACTAATTTACAGTGTATTCTGAACACCTCACAATATAGTTATTAGTCCAAAACGTTGCAACAAGGTATCTTTCTGGACTGCGTAGAGGAGTGGGTCACCACAATATATATTAAAAACCCTGAACTTTTATGATTCGCACCAATAAATGTACCTGGACTGCGTAGAGGAGTGGGTCACCACAATATATTAAAAACCCTGAACTTTTATGAATCGCACCAATAAATGTACCTGGACTGCGTAGAGGAGTGGGTCACCACAATATATATAATAAGAAAACCATCAACTTGTTTGATTCGCACCAATAAATGTACCTGGACTGCGTAGAGGAGTGGGTCACCACAATATATTAAAAACCCTGAACTTTTATGAATCGCACCAATAAATGTACCTGGACTGCGTAGAGGAGTGGGTCACCACAATATATATAATAAGAAAACCATCAACTTGTTTGATTCGCACCAATAAATGTACCTGGACTGCGTAGAGGAGTGGGTCACCACAATATATTAAAAACCCTGAACTTTTATGAATCGCACCAATAAATGTACCTGGACTGCGTAGAGGAGTGGGTCACCACAAGATATATTAAAAACCCTGAACTTTTATGATTCGCACCAATAAATGTACCTGGACTGCGTAGAGGAGTGGGCACTGGGCACCACAATAAAATATATAAAAAACCTTCAACAGATCTGCATTACACTACACATACGGCTGCTCCTCCATCCTCTCCATCATATACATGTTGGAGTTTTAGCGTGTGACAACCTCTTGTTTTTGATAATGTCAGTGCATTTGGAATATTTTTCAATTTGCCCCACACCACTGAATGTACTTTATCTATGATACGCATCTATCTATCTTGACTGCGTAGTGTGGTGGCCCCGGTACACAATTTGGTACCGAGGCCACAATATAATTTAAAAACCCTCCACGTGTCGGAATTCCACCAAACAAGTATCTGGACTGCATAGTGGGGTGGCCCCGGTACCCAATTTGATACCGGGGCCACAATACCTCCTCCTAACATGCTCCAGACAATTCGTCATTGACAGACCCCAGACAGACAGGGTCGTAGTGTTATTGTTTGACTTTGTAAACCCAAAAAAATGTCCCTGTTGCACTTGCACATAGTCGTGCAATGAAGACTGACTTTTTCATTTAAAGGCACGATCTTTAAAGTGTCAGAAAGAGAGAGAAGACACAGGAGAGGAGAGTTGTAGCTGGGGACCTGGGGTGGAAGCTCCCAGGCTCCCCCAGCATTGCCTGGAAGTCTGAGCGTGGTGACTGAGCCAGGGCAAGGAATGTGTGCCCTGGATGATGGGGGAGAACTCCATGCCACTATAGTGAACCCAAGAGAGAGGGGGACACTGCACATGGAAGAGGCCCTGGAGTGAGGGCTGCTACAAGAGGCATGGTAGCTGTAGTGTCAGATCCTGAGGCTGAGAGTACACAGAGTGACGTGTCAGAGCACAGGAGACATTATCCCCGCAGAGGAGGGATGAGCTGCAGTTGAGAGGTCTGCTGTTGAAATAGGACATGCACACTTTAACACACAAATCATTTCAGCGACAGGGCCTACCAAACAACTTTGACTGAAATGATTGGTTTGTTTGGGCCCCCACACCAAAAAAGCTATTCATCTCTCCCTGTACAGACAGACTAAACAGGCTCTACTGAGGCAAGATGTCGTCCTCATCCTCAACCTCTGATTCCTCTCCCCCTACAGTGTGTACTTCCTCCTCATCACACATTATCAATTCGTCCCCGCTGGACTCCACAACCACAGGTCCCTCTGTAGTATCTGGAGGGCAGTGCTGTACTTCATTGAGGAATTGATTATTCATTTTTATAAACATCATTTTTTCAACGTTGTGAGGAAGCAACCTCCTTCGCCGCTCACTGACCAGGTTCCCCGCTGCACTAAAAACTCTTTCCGAGTACACACTGGAGGGGGGACAACTCAGGTAAAATAGAGCCAGTTTGTACAGGGGCTTCCAAACTGCCTTTTTTTCCTGCCAGTAACAATATGGACTGTCTGACATGTCTACTTGGATGGTGTCAGCAAAGTAATCATCCACAATTTTTTCTATTGTCACAGCATCCAATGCAGCGAGAGTAGACATGTCTGCAATGGTTGGCAGGTCCTTCAGTCCGGACCAGATGTTATCAGCATCCCCGCCAGTGCCTCTTTTGGGAAAACTGAGCTTTTTCCTCGCAGCCATAGATGTGGAAGAAAATGAGGGTGGAGCTGTTGGCATGTCACGGTCCTCTTCAGAGGACAATCTCCTGACCAGCAGGTCTTTGCACCGCTGTAGACTTTTGTCCGCCGGAAACAGAGACACAACATACGCTTTAAACCGAGGATCGAGCACGGTGGCCAGAATGTATTCCTCTGACTTTAAAAGAGTGACCACCCTCGGATCCTGGCAAAGCGTACGAAGGGCTACATCCACAAGAGCTACATGCTTGCTGTAATCGCAATGGCTTACCAGCTCCTCCCTCACTTTCTCCAGCTGCTTCTGCAACAGCCTGATCAGGGGAATGACATGACTCAAGCTGGCAGTGTCGGAACTGACTTCTCGTGTGGCAAGTTCAAATGGCTGCAGAACCTTGCACAACACGGAAATCAGTCTCCACTGCGCTTGACTCAGGCGCATCCCCACTCCTTTGCCTATGTCGTAGGTGGCTGTGTAGGCCTGAATGGCCTTTTGCTGCTCCTCCATCCTCTGCAGCATATAGAGGGTGGAGTTCCAGCGCGTCACAACCTCTTGTTTGAGGTGATGGCAGGGCAGGTTCAAGCTTTTTTGATGTGCCTCTAGTCTGCGGTAGGCACTGGCTGAATGCCGAAAGTGTCCAGCAATTTTGCGGGCCACCGCAAGCATCTCCTGCACACCCCTGTCACTCTTGAGGTAATGCTGCACCACCAAATTAATGGTGTGGGCAAAACATGGGACGTGCTGGAAATTGCCCATATTTAATGCCCGCACAATGTTACTGGCATTGTCTGACACCACAAATCCCCATGAGAGTCTAAGTGGGGTAAGCCACTGGGAGATAATTTCCCTCATTTTCTCTAATATGTTGTCAGCGTTGTGCCTCTTATTAAAGCCTGTAATGCACAATGTTGCCTGCCTTTGCATGAGCAGCCATTTTGTAGATGCTGCTACTGATGCAGCTGTTGCTGTTGCTGCGGAAGGGGATGCATCAACCCAGTGGGCTGTCACAGTCATATAGTCCTTCGTTTGCCCAGAACCACTTGTCCACATGTCCGTGGTTAAGTGGACAGTGGGTACAACCGCATTTTTAAGAGCACTGAGGACACTTGATCGTACTTCTCTGTACATTTTTGGTATCGCCTGCCTAGTGAAGTGGAATCTCGAGGGGATTTGGTACCGGGGACACAATACCTCCATCAACCCTCTAAATCCCACTCCACTGATGGCGGACACCGGGCGCACGTCTAACACCAACATTGCAGTTACAGCCGCAGTTATACGCTTTGCAATAGGGTGACTACTATCGTATTTGGTGGTCATGGCAAACGACTGTTGGACGGTCAATTGTTTGGTGAAAGACTTAGCGGTCTTACGACTTCCCCTCTGGGAAGATGACCGACTAACAGCAGCAACAGCAGCAGTGGCAGTAGTAGGCGTACCGCTGCAGGATTCCTCGGATGAATCCCGTATTGAGGAGGACTCAGTCTGGCTGCTGACTTGGGCTGCAGGACTGAATCTGATGGAGATTGTGGAGGAAGTTGACGAGGAGGGTGTTGCTGGTGTGTATCCAACTGGACCACGGGATTTAGGTGTCCCTGTACCGATGAGGGTCCTAGCCCCAGTTCCTGAACTAACCACTGAACTATGAAGGTTATTCAGGTGACGTATAAGGGAGGATGTTCCTAGGTGGGCAAGATCCTTACCCCTGCTTATTTGAGCTTTACATAAGCTACATATTGCCATACATTGGTTGTCTGGATTTGGATAAAAATAACTCCAGACCGAAGAGGTGCATTTTTTGGTCTTCTGACCAGGCATGACGATGGGCTTTTTCATCCCATGGACATCAGCTGTTTCCCCCCCTGGTGCCTCATTTACAATAACCACATCACCATCCTCATCATCAAGTTCCTCCACAGCGCCAGCTACATCATCAATAGCCTCCTCCCGAGCCACCTCTTCCCGTACAGTGATGGGAAGTACAGTGATGGGAAGGTCAGGCTTGACAACCACCAACACGCTTGGACTCGCCTTGGGGATTTGTGATAATTTCTCTTTAGAAGGCAGAGTTGTTTGCTGTTTTGTTGCTGACAGCATAACTCTCTTCAATTTTTTGTAGGGGGGGGGAGGAGGAGGAGGGCTAAGATCCGTGGGTGAAGCTGAACCACTAGTCATGAACACGGGCCAGGGCCTAAGCCGTTCCTTGCCACTCCGTGTCGTAAATGGCATATTGGCAACTTTACGTTTCTCCTCAGATGATTTTAAGTTTCTCTTTTTGCTACTTTTTCTTAACTTGGGCTTTTTGGATTTTACATGCCCGGTACTACAATATTGGGCATCGGGCTTGGAAGACGACGTTGATGGCATTTCATCGTCTATGTCATGACTAGTGGCAGCAGCTTCAGCATTAGGAGGAAGTGGGTCTTGATCTTTCCCTACTTTATCCTCCAAATTTTTGGTCTCCATTATATGTAGCACAAGATACTGCAGAATGTGTGAACTTGGTAATATTGCAGTACCAATGGACTTATACTGCTGGATTGGTTTTACAAATTTGGTTATAATTATTATATATTTTTTTTTTTTTTAATTTTTTATTTTTTTTTACTTTTTTCTTATTTTTAAAAAACTTGGGAATAGTGGGGAAATAACTATGCCCTTAGAAGCACAGAGCACAGGACACAGCACCACTGGACTGAACAGGACACGGCACAGGATCCAGCAGCACTACGGAACTCAGCAGGACAGAGCACAGGACACAGCACCACTGGACTGATACTGCAGAATGTGTAAACTTTGTAATATTGCAGTACCACTGGACTTTTACTGCTGAATGTGTGAACTTGGTAATATTGCAGTACCAATGGGCTTATACTGCAGGATTGGTTTTGCAAATTTGGTGGTAATTAAAAAATATTAAAGTAGTTTTTGGTATTTTTTAAAAAAACTTTTTTTTATTTTTTTAAACACAGGGGAATATTGGGGAAATAACTATGCCCTTAGAAGCACAGAGCACAGGACACAGCACCACTGGACTGAACAGGACACGGCACAGGACCCAGCAGCACTACGGAACTCAGCAGGACAGAGCACAGGACACAGCACCACTGGACTGATACTGCAGAATGTGTAAACTTTGTAATATTGCAGTACCACTGGACTTTTACTGCTGAATGTGTGAACTTGGTAATATTGCAGTACCAATGGGCTTATACTGCAGGATTGGTTTTGCAAATTTGGTGGTAATTAAAAAATATTAAAGTAGTTTTTGGTATTTTTTAAAAAAACTTTTTTTTATTTTTTTAAACACAGGGGAATATTGGGGAAATAACTATGCCCTTAGAAGCACAGAGCACAGGACACAGCACCACTGGACTGAACAGGACACGGCACAGGACCCAGCAGCACTACGGAACTCAGCAGGACAGAGCACAGGACACAGCACCACTGGACTGATACTGCAGAACACAGCACAGCACAGCACAGCACAGCACAGCACAGAACTAAACAGCACAGAACTAAACAGCACAGAGGACCACCTAACACACCCTCCCTCTACTCTGATCAATGCCCGAGTGAAGATGGCGGCGACTAGCGGGGAATTTATAGGATCCGAGTATCGCGAGATCCGACAACGGGATTATGAGTCAGAGCCTCAGTTTCACTTTTGAATTTGGCGCCAATACCCGGATCTGTCTCGGATCCGACTCGGATCCGCAACGTTCGGGTGGGCTCGGATTCAGGAAATCCGAGTGCGCTCATCCCTAATTTTGTCCTAATGTGCTTTCATATTTACATGTCACCATGTTTCCATTGGCTAGTACCTTAAAGTCAGATGTCTGTCAAGCAAACTGACCAGTGACAGAATTGCTTTGTGAGGTTTACATCTTTATGACATCAAATGCTTCACATGAAAAATGCAGTTCATTGTCAAAAATCAGCTATATTAGGAGAGTGAGAATTGTGTTTTAGCATCAATTACACACTAAATATGCTGTCATTGTGTATGTTTAATGGATGTCTTTCAGTTTTAAAGATAGACAGACCGATAGATAGATAGATAGAAAGATAGAAAGATAGATAGAAAGATAGATAGATAGATAGACAGACAGACTGATTTCAACTGGAAGCAGTGCTTACATATTGCTTAATTTTTGGTGGTTATTAAATAGTATGGGTAGGCAAGAAAAGTGCATATATCTTTTATTAGCATAAACTTACCCAAATGCGCTCTTGCATATTTAAGGCATTCAAAGTAATAATATTTCACAGCATTAATACAGTTATGTACTAGACTGGACAATGGTAAGCAGAGCCAGTACTTATATCAACAATGGCCTTATCTGTGTGAAGTTTGTATGTTCTCCCTGTGTTTGCGTGGGTTTCCTCCCACACTCCAAAAAACATACTGTTAGGTTAATTGGCTGCTATCAAAATTGACCCTAGTCTCTCCCTCTCTGTCTGTGTGTGAGTGTGTGTCTATATTAGGGAATTTAGACTGTAAGCTCCAATAGGGTAGGGACTGATGTGAATGGGTTCTCTGTACAGCGCTGCGCTATTAGTGACACTATATAAATAAATTATAATGAGGATGATGATGATATGTGTTTACTATGCCTATACACATAGCCAGCTTTCACACTTGATTGGCAGATTAATGCATCATTATTGCTAAGTTTGATAACAGTTGTCTAATACAGTGACACTGGTAGAGAAAACCACTATAGACATTCACATAAGCAGCTCTCATCATCATCATTTATGGCATAAGACTTCTTTAATTATACTAAGTTTTTGAGCAGGTCTGCATTATACTTAATTATATAAGGGAGATGTACTTTTAGTAAAAAGTAGCTCTCCAATTTCAAAAGTACATCAACGTAGTATTAATACTTAGATTTAAAGATTTTCTGGGATAAATGAAATACATTCCCAGCAGCCATCTCCCTTTGCCTCTATCTTATTGCATATTTTGTCCTAATGTGCTTTCATATTTACATGTCACCATGTTTCCATTGGCTAGTACCTTAAAGTCAGATGTCTGTCAAGCAAACTGACCAGTGACAGAATTGCTTTGTGAGGTTTACATCTTTATGACATCAAATGCTTCACATGAAAAATGCAGTTCATTGTCAAAAATCAGCTATATTAGGAGAGTGAGAATTGTGTTTTAGCATCAATTACACACTAAATATGCTGTCATTGTGTATGTTTAATGGATGTCTTTCAGTTTTAAAGATAGACAGACGGATAGATAGATAGAAAGATAGAAAGATAGATAGATAGAAAGATAGATAGATAGATAGATAGACAGACAGACAGACTGATTTCAACTGGAAGCAGTGCTTACATATTGCTTAATTTTTGGTGGTTATTAAATAGTATGGGTAGGCAAGAAAAGTGCATATATCTTTTATTAGCATAAACTTACCCAAATGCGCTCTTGCATATTTAAGGCATTCAAAGTAATAATATTTCACAGCATTAAAACAGTTATGTACTAGACTGGACAATGGTAAGCAGAGCCAGTACTTATATCAACAATGGCCTTATCTGTGTGAAGTTTGTATGTTCTCCCTGTGTTTGCGTGGGTTTCCTCCCACACTCCAAAAAACATACTGTTAGGTTAATTGGCTGCTATCAAAATTGACCCTAGTCTCTCCCTCTCTGTCTGTGTGTGAGTGTGTGTCTATATTAGGGAATTTAGACTGTAAGCTCCAATAGGGTAGGGACTGATGTGAATGGGTTCTCTGTACAGCGCTGCGCTATTAGTGACACTATATAAATAAATGATAATGAGGATGATGATGATATGTGTTTACTATGCCTATACACATAGCCAGCTTTCACACTTGATTGGCAGATTAATGCATCATTATTGCTAAGTTTGATAACAGTTGTCTAATACAGTGACACTGGTAGAGAAAACCACTATAGACATTCACATAAGCAGCTCTCATCATCATCATTTATGGCATAAGACTTCTTTTTTTTTTTTTTTTTTTTTTAAATTCTTTTTTTTTATTGAAGAAATTAAACAGCTTTTACAAACATATCTATTTTGCATTGAACGATGCATTAAAGACATTTATAAATATTGCATATAAAGATACGATTACATGAATTAGACTTGACAGTGCATCAGTATAGAAACAAAGTACCGTTTAGTATACTATAATACACCATTAAGGGATGGGGGAAAGACCAAGAGGGAGAAAGACAGGGAAGGAGGGATAGATCAGAGGGGAGAAAAGGGGGGAGTGGGGGGTAGGAGGGGGGGGTTCACCTATTCCACTGAGAATATAGTGGTGAATCCTTAAATTCGAGCCATTTGAACCATATATGGTAATACTCCCTATATTTGTCTCTTGATGAGTAGAGTATATCGTCCATCATTCTATAGGATTCTAAGCGGGCAAACCACTCTTTGATGGTAGGAATATTCTGCGATCTCCAATGCACCGGAATCACGGCCTTTGCCGCGTTGCTAAGATTTTTAATTGTTGATTTTTTATATTTAGAGATGGATAATTTATTATCATTCAATAACCAGTATTTGGGGCAATTAGGTGGTTCAACGCCCATTATTTCTTTAGAAATTGAAAGGACTGCATCCCAGAAAGTTCTAAGAGCTATGCATTCCCACCATATATGCAACGGAGTACCTGGCGCCGACATACATCGCCAGCACATGTTTGACACCCCAGGAACCATCTTAGCCAACTGGTTGGGGCATCTGTACCACCTAGTCAAAATCTTATATTGTGTCTCCACCACCCGTACACTGACCGAGCTTGACTGAGTGCGTAAGAGGATATTTTTCCAATCTTGCTCAGGTATCGAGCAAGTCAGCTCCCTCTCCCATTCTCGAATGAAGGTGGGTTGTTTATTATAAGCATGTTCAATGAGGATACTGTAAATAAGAGACAAAGTATGGCTAGGGTATAATGCAGTGGTACATAAAGATTCAAACTGAGTAAGTGGCCGCCCCACCGACTCCCGAACCTCCAAGGATCCCAGAAAATGGCGGAGCTGTATATATCGCCAAATCTCCACATTTGGTAGTTCCCATTTAGCTTGGAGAGTGGTGAAGGGTAAGACCCCAGACGCGTCCACCAGCTGGCCGGCCCTGCGGAGCCCTGCCCCAATCCAACATCTAAATATCTGTCTAGTAAGTCCTGGGGGAAACTCTGGGTTGTCAAATATTGGGGTCAAAGGCGAATGTCGTGAGGAAATGTGAGGAGTCGCGCGTAATTTGGCCCATCTAGCCAGGGTTGGTGAAACGGTCGGGTGAATGACTTTAGGAAGTGAGTATAGCCATGGTGAGAACTTAAGTGCCTTACCTACAACGTAACTCTCTATCCAGACCCATTGCTTGTCCAGTCTCTGTCTTGTCCAGTCCACCACCCTATTCAGCATGGCCGCATCGTAATATAATGCAAAGTTGGGGAGTTGTAATCCCCCAGCGTGCTTCCGCATATATAAAATTTCATGTTTAAAACGGGGGCGTCTCCCCTTCCATACAAAGTCCCTAATTGCTTTATGTAGTGTCTTGAACCAAGAAGTGGGAAGGTGTATAGGGAGTGTTTGGAGCAAGTAGAGGACCCGTGGTAATACATTCATCTTGACCACATTGAGTCTCCCTATCAGGGAAAAGCCCTTTGGACACCAGTTTCTCAGATCCCTACAAATTGTATTGGTGATGGGAATAAAATTGTCCTCAAAAATCTTTGTGTTGTCCTTGTTGATAAACACCCCCAGATATTTAAGTCGTGAGGGATGCCACATGAATGAGAATGCTGGCTTCAGGCCTTCAACCACTGCCTCGGGCGCAGAGATGTTGAGTGCTACCGATTTTGAGTAGTTAATTTTAAAGCCAGACAGCTCGCCAAATTGTTGAAATTCTGCCACTAAGTTAGGAATCGAAACCACAGGGTTAGTGAGGATTGCCAGGAGGTCATCTGCGAAAAGTGCCAATTTAAAGTTTTTGTCTTCCAACCGTAGACCAGAGATATCAGGGTTTGCCCGAATGGATCGAGCCAGTGCTTCCATGCACAAGATAAAGATCAACGGAGACAGGGGGCATCCCTGTCTGGTGCCGTTGGATATTACAATGGGTTCTGATAGTTCCCCGTTAACCCTGACTCTTGCCGTTGGCTTCGTATACAAGGCCTCAATTCTGGCCATACTCAAAGGGCCTAAACCCAGATGGCTGAGGACCCCCCTCATAAATTCCCAGTCCACTCTATCAAATGCCTTTTCGGCATCTGTGGATAGTAAAACCATAGGAATATTGGCGGTGTGTGCATACTGTACTAAATTGAGTATTTTCGTGGTATTGTCCCTCGCCTCCCTCCCCGGGACAAACCCCACCTGATCGGAGTGAATGATTTGGGTCAGATATGGTTTTAATCTGTTTGCAATCAGTTTAGCGTAAAGCTTAATGTCCCCATTAAGTAGGGAGATGGGCCTATAACTAGCACATGAAGCTGGGTCTTTCCCTTCTTTTGGCAATACAGTAATCTGGGCGGTTAGTGTTTGAGGGGAAAAGTGTTTCTGGGCAGAGACAGAGTTAAAGGCCTGTAGCAAGAGAGGGGCTAACTGTGTTTTGAAAATTTTGTAGTAAAGAGTGGTAAAACCGTCCGGTCCCGGGCTTTTCCCTGATGGCGTCGTCTTGATCGCCTCTTCCAGTTCCTCAATCGTAAAGGGTTCTTCTAACAGTTGTACAGAATCGTCATCTAGCGTGGGGAAATCAATACGCTCAAGGTATTCTGCTACGCGGGCCTGCTTGGTCTGGTGGCAAGCTGTGTTAGGTGTGTCAAACAAATTATAAAGCTTGGTGTAATAGTCCTGGAACGCCCCAGCGATATCAGAAGTATGAACTAGTGTGGACCCTGCGTCTGTCTTGATCTGGGGAACATATAGTTGAGCTCTCTGTTTGCGCAGAGCACGGGCCAGAAGCCTCCCTGGCTTGTCTCCCCACTGATAGAACTGGTTCTGACATCTACGGAGGTCATATTTAATTTTATCTGACATTAGTTGGTTTAAGGCCTTCCGGGTTTCTGTCAATTCTGTCATAACAGAGGGATCCAGGTCTGATTTGTGTCGCGTTTCAAGTGTGTTTATTTTTTCTAGGAGCGAGTCCCTATGGGCTATTTTTTCTCGCTTTCTAATCGCACCCATTTGAATAAGCTTACCCCGTATAACGCATTTATGAGCTTCCCATAGAGATATCTTCGAAATGTCGGGGGTGTCGTTGGTCTGGATATAGTCCGTGATGGCCTCTTCTATCACTGTCTTGTTATGCGCTTCTTGAATTAGAAGCTCGTTTAGTCTCCAGGTGAAGGGTCTATTAACTGTCTTAGAAATAGAGAGCGTCAGGTACACCGGCGCGTGATCTGACCATGTGATCTGGCCTATCGTTACCTCTGAGATCAGGGGCAGATGGTTGTGAGTAAGAAAGAAATAGTCCAGTCTCGAATATGTATTATGTGGGTGTGAGAAGAAGGTATAGTCACGGTCTGTGGGGTGTTTGAGACGCCACGCGTCAACCAGCTGGTGTTCGTGCAGAGTACGTCTCACCCTTCGATACAGCTTACCGGCCAGTCTAGCGGATCCCGAGGAAGAGTCCGTCGTGGGGTTCAGAACCCAGTTGAAATCTCCGCCCATTATGGTGATGCCCTTCTTTATCGATTCCACTTTGTCCAGAAGCTTTTCTAGAAATACAGGTTGATTAGAGTTCGGACCATAAATATTAACAAAGGTATACATTTGGGTGGATATCATACATGTCACTGCCAAACCTCTACCTTCCTGTAGTGTGTGTGTGTCTATATCTTGAACAGGCAAACGATTGGACATAAGAATTGCCACTCCCAAGGACTTATTTTCCGCATTATTACTCGTAAAGACATGTGGGAATTGGCGGCTGTTCAACCTAGGAACAAAACCTTGTTTGAAATGAGTTTCCTGTATGAAGGCTACGTCAATTTTCTTGGCCATAAGGTCACGTAATAAACGGGACCGCTTTTCCGGGACATTTAGACCCTTAACATTAAGGGTAACGCATCTGAGTCTACCCACCATTACCAAGCAGTTCTAAGTATTTGCATGTGTACCACCACATGGAGAAAAGGTGTATGAACCCATAAGTGGATTGTAGTTGGGAAGAATCGAAGAAAGTAGGGATGGGGGGGAAGGGAAGAGGGTCAGGGAGCCATAACTGCTTAAACTGAGGCATCAGTTTCAATAAAGAGCTATGAATCATTGGCAATTTTATAAGACCGTTCCGGCCAACCATATAGGACCGTGGTCCAGACATGATCCGGAATATAGCACTCGGTCTTGGAGCCCTGAGGAGGGCAATAAACAGCGACAATCAAACAAACATGGGTAAATGGTCCGCACCTCGCCTTCGGCAGAGTCCCGGGTAATCTCAGCCCAAGCCCCTATCCTCCAGAGAGACGCAGGACCTCTATTACTTATATGTACTAACCTATTCAATTTTGTAAAAAGAACAACAAACAACTATGCATGAACACACAGCTAATCGGAAATATTTGAACATTATAATATTAGAAAACATTATAACACTATAACCTTAGAAATCTTATAGAGAACTTTAGAAAAATAGTGATGGGCTAAACAAATCCATCGTGGACACTAGCGATTGTAAATAGCACATCAAAGATGAAGGAGATAAAGTAAGCAAAGATAAGATAAGAATAATCTCGCCCAAGGGAAGCTGTTCACAGTAGCAAATCCCTGATTGGGTCTTGTGAGAGGTTCTCCTCCAAAAAGTGGGTGCTCGCACTCAGTTGTGCTTATTCAAGTGTTCCCTTGTGCCTGCTGATTCAGACGCTTTTGGGGTGACCGTTTGGATCTACTTGGAAATTGGAACCTATCATCTTGTTGAGCCTCCGTTTCCGGATACAAACGTTGATGGGACTCCTGCCATTCAACTAGAGTTATTAGAGGAATGTTCAAAGTGGTACAGAAGTCTGGCAGGTCTGGCGGAATCCTGAGAACCGTCGATTTCCCCTCATGTGTAACTTGCAGTTGAAGCGGGAAGCCCCACCTGTATTTAATCGATTTTTTCCGGAGTTCCTCCGTAAGGGGTTTAAGCTGCCTCCGAAATTGTAAAGTTTGCCAGGATAGATCTTGGAATATGTGGATTTCCTGACCGTTGAACTCCAATCCTTGGAGACCCCTTATCTTTCGGACGATTTCATCCTTCTGCGTGTAGTAGTGGAGACGGCATATAACATCTCTAGGCCTTTCCGTTGGGGCCCCCCTTGGGCGTAACGCTCTATGCGCCCTGTCAAATACGATTATGTTGTCTGATGGTAATTCCAGGATCTCATTAAACACTTTTGTCAAAGCATCAATCAGGCCCTGTGGGGGGACATCTTCAGGCAAACCCCGTATCCGCAGATTGTTACGGCGACCCCGATTATCTAGATCATCCATCTTTAGCTGGAATCCCTGCAGAGCCTTTGCCTGTTCCGCCACCGTCTTTTCCAGGGCTGTAACACGCTCATCACCTTTTTCTTTATGTTCCTCAAGGGCTACCAATCGGTGGCCAAGGTGAGCGATATCTGCTTGCAGTGTGACCACTTCCCGGTGGACAATCTCCTGTAATTTTGCTTCTAGCGCTTCAAAATCTTTTTTGGAGGGTAGCTCTTGCTTAGTTGGGAGAGACTTAAGCATTCGTAAGACTTGTGACAAATCGGGTTGCTCTGTTATCCCAGTCCCCTTCTGGTGACATGTTTCATCCTGTCGTGGTTCAGGCAATGTGGATCCAGAAGCGACAGAGGGAGATGCCATTTCTAGTTCTTCCGTGACCACAGGGGTTTTTAAGTATGAGCGAAGATCAGAACGTTGGGGGGTCTCTTGGGGTTTTCTTTGATTTTTCTTAGCTGAGCTTTTACGGTCTTTGCCCATCAAGACGATCCTAAGTGTGTTCAGCAGCGTGTTCAAGGTATAATGATCATTGCAGGTAGTACATAATGTTGAGGTAAGACTGCCGCTATTCACCCCTCCTCATGATTGGTCTAGGCAGCCATCCCGCGGAACGCAGCCCGTGGTCTGTTACAGGAGTATTACATGTGTTCAGGGCGACCCTATCTGGCCAGAGAGCCAACTTCCCCAGGGCAAACTTGAAGAATTTGTATATTTGTGGACTTTGTAAACTTAGGTTGGATAATGTATTAACGAGAGTCTACCACTAGATGTCAGTGTTGCTACACCAGGAAGACTCAGTCCAGATCTGTTGCACGTTAAATTTGAGCAGAAAGACTTCCACTGGATGAGGTCTGCCACTTAGCAGGTAACTATTCCCCTCTGCAAGAGTTCTGCACTACAGCCCTGCTATCTGTACGGGATCAACCTTCCCTGGCCAGTCTTCCCACATATATAGATAACTTATACCTTATTTAGTACCTCACGGCGTCAGCGAGGCCAAAGAGACAGCAGCTGCAGGGTCTGTTTTATGCTGCAACAGGCGATTGAATGCCAGCATGCAGGAGCCTGGTGTTGTTCCGTTGGATCCGGACCGCTAATAGACGCCGGGGCCCCTGGCGGAGCCACCGCACCTACCCACAGCCTCTCCTCCTTGTCTCCAGATTCAGGCCAGCATGCAGAAGGGCCTCTCCGTCCGCTTGTAGATGGCAGGCTGTCGCGCCCGCAAGACTATCTCACCGGGGGGGGGGGGGACACCGCCCAGCACCCCGCTAGATCTGCGCAGTTAGATGCCCACCAGACAGGTAAGTTCCAGGCCAGTATGTGTGTAGATCAACTGGTGGTGTTCAATCTTGGGATGGAGATGAGGTGGAAGTTCCGTAGTAGTAGCCACGAGGATAACTATGCCGCGCTCCCGACTCTCGAGTATATAACAGAGCCACGGGTGTTTGAGGGCTCAAAAAGCAGCTTAGGTGTGCTGTGATGTGATTCTGCCCGAATATAGTTGTTGAGCGCACCCCAACACAGGATATCAGGGGGTAAATTATATGTTGGAGCAGGAGCTCACTCCTAACACGTCCAGCTCGAATGGCCGCCAAGCCACGCCCCCGGCATAAGACTTCTTTAATTATACTAAGTTTTTGAGCAGGTCTGCATTATACTTAATTATATAAGGGAGATGTACTTTTAGTAAAAAGTAGCTCTCCAATTTCAAAAGTACATCAACGTAGTATTAATACTTAGATTTAAAGATTTTCTGGGATAAATGAAATACATTCCCAGCAGCCATCTCCCTTTGCCTCTATCTTATTGCATATTTTGTCCTAATGTGCTTTCATATTTACATGTCACCATGTTTCCATTGGCTAGTACCTTAAAGTCAGATGTCTGTCAAGCAAACTGACCAGTGACAGAATTGCTTTGTGAGGTTTACATCTTTATGACATCAAATGCTTCACATGAAAAATGCAGTTCATTGTCAAAAATCAGCTATATTAGGAGAGTGAGAATTGTGTTTTAGCATCAATTACACACTAAATATGCTGTCATTGTGTATGTTTAATGGATGTCTTTCAGTTTTAAAGATAGACAGACCGATAGATAGATAGAAAGATAGAAAGATAGATAGATAGAAAGATAGATAGATAGATAGATAGATAGACAGACAGACAGACTGATTTCAACTGGAAGCAGTGCTTACATATTGCTTAATTTTTGGTGGTTATTAAATAGTATGGGTAGGCAAGAAAAGTGCATATATCTTTTATTAGCATAAACTTACCCAAATGCGCTCTTGCATATTTAAGGCATTCAAAGTAATAATATTTCACAGCATTAATACAGTTATGTACTAGACTGGACAATGGTAAGCAGAGCCAGTACTTATATCAACAATGGCCTTATCTGTGTGAAGTTTGTATGTTCTCCCTGTGTTTGCGTGGGTTTCCTCCCACACTCCAAAAAACATACTGTTAGGTTAATTGGCTGCTATCAAAATTGACCCTAGTCTCTCCCTCTCTGTCTGTGTGTGAGTGTGTGTCTATATTAGGGAATTTAGACTGTAAGCTCCAATAGGGTAGGGACTGATGTGAATGGGTTCTCTGTACAGCGCTGCGCTATTAGTGACACTATATAAATAAATGATAATGAGGATGATGATGATATGTGTTTACTATGCCTATACACATAGCCAGCTTTCACACTTGATTGGCAGATTAATGCATCATTATTGCTAAGTTTGATAACAGTTGTCTAATACAGTGACACTGGTAGAGAAAACCACTATAGACATTCACATAAGCAGCTCTCATCATCATCATTTATGGCATAAGACTTCTTTAATTATACTAAGTTTTTGAGCAGGTCTGCATTATACTTAATTATATAAGGGAGATGTACTTTTAGTAAAAAGTAGCTCTCCAATTTCAAAAGTACATCAACGTAGTATTAATACTTAGATTTAAAGATTTTCTGGGATAAATGAAATACATTCCCAGCAGCCATCTCCCTTTGCCTCTATCTTATTGCATATTTTGTCCTAATGTGCTTTCATATTTACATGTCACCATGTTTCCATTGGCTAGTACCTTAAAGTCAGATGTCTGTCAAGCAAACTGACCAGTGACAGAATTGCTTTGTGAGGTTTACATCTTTATGACATCAAATGCTTCACATGAAAAATGCAGTTCATTGTCAAAAATCAGCTATATTAGGAGAGTGAGAATTGTGTTTTAGCATCAATTACACACTAAATATGCTGTCATTGTGTATGTTTAATGGATGTCTTTCAGTTTTAAAGATAGACAGACGGATAGATAGATAGAAAGATAGAAAGATAGATAGATAGATAGATAGATAGATAGATAGAAAGATAGATAGATAGACAGACAGACAGACTGATTTCAACTG
>NW_027448113.1:185000-187500 GCF_038048845.1 Mixophyes fleayi | reverse complement strand
TATGGGTAGGCAAGAAAAGTGCATATATCTTTTATTAGCATAAACTTACCCAAATGCGCTCTTGCATATTTAAGGCATTCAAAGTAATAATATTTCACAGCATTAATACAGTTATGTACTAGACTGGACAATGGTAAGCAGAGCCAGTACTTATATCAACAATGGCCTTATCTGTGTGAAGTTTGTATGTTCTCCCTGTGTTTGCGTGGGTTTCCTCCGGGTGCTGTGGTTTCCTCCCACACTCCAAAAAACATACTGTTAGGTTAATTGGCTGCTATCAAAATTGACCCTAGTCTCTCCCTCTCTGTCTGTGTGTGAGTGTGTGTCTATATTAGGGAATTTAGACTGTAAGCTCCAATAGGGTAGGGACTGATGTGAATGGGTTCTCTGTACAGCGCTGCACTATTAGTGACACTATATAAATAAATGATAATGAGGATGATGATGATATGTGTTTACTATGCCTATGCACATAGCCAGCTTTCACACTTGATTGGCAGATTAATGCATCATTATTGCTAAGTTTGATAACAGTTGTCTAATACAATGACACTGGTAGAGAAAACCACTATAGACATTCACATAAGCAGCTCTCATCATCATCATTTATTGCATAAGACTTCTTTAATTATACTAAGTTTTTGAGCAGGTCTGCATTATACTTAATTATATAAGGGAGATGTACTTTTAGTAAAAAGTAGCTCTCCAATTTCAAAAGTACATCAACGTAGTATTAATACTTAGATTTAAAGATTTTCTGGGATAAATGAAATACATTCCCAGCAGCCATCTCCCTTTGCCTCTATCTTATTGCATATTTTGTCCTAATGTGCTTTCATATTTACATGTCACCATGTTTCCATTGGCTAGTACCTTAAAGTCAGATGTCTGTCAAGCAAACTGACCAGTGACAGAATTGCTTTGTGAGGTTTACATCTTTATGACATCAAATGCTTCACATGAAAAATGCAGTTCATTGTCAAAAATCAGCTATATTAGGAGAGTGAGAATTGTGTTTTAGCATCAATTACACACTAAATATGCTGTCATTGTGTATGTTTAATGGATGTCTTTCAGTTTTAAAGATAGACAGACCGATAGATAGATAGATAGATATATAGAAAGATAGATAGATAGACAGACAGACAGACTGATTTCAACTGGAAGCAGTGCTTACATATTGCTTAATTTTTGGTGGTTATTAAATAGTATGGGTAGGCAAGAAAAGTGCATATATCTTTTATTAGCATAAACTTACCCAAATGCGCTCTTGCATATTTAAGGCATTCAAAGTAATAATATTTCACAGCATTAATACAGTTATGTACTAGACTGGACAATGGTAAGCAGAGCCAGTACTTATATCAACAATGGCCTTATCTGTGTGAAGTTTGTATGTTCTCCCTGTGTTTGCGTGGGTTTCCTCCCACACTCCAAAAAACATACTGTTAGGTTAATTGGCTGCTATCAAAATTGACCCTAGTCTCTCCCTCTCTGTCTGTGTGTGAGTGTGTGTCTATATTAGGGAATTTAGACTGTAAGCTCCAATAGGGTAGGGACTGATGTGAATGGGTTCTCTGTACAGCGCTGCGCTATTAGTGACACTATATAAATAAATGATAATGAGGATGATGATGATATGTGTTTACTATGCCTATACACATAGCCAGCTTTCACACTTGATTGGCAGATTAATGCATCATTATTGCTAAGTTTGATAACAGTTGTCTAATACAGTGACACTGGTAGAGAAAACCACTATAGACATTCACATAAGCAGCTCTCATCATCATCATTTATGGCATAAGACTTCTTTAATTATACTAAGTTTTTGAGCAGGTCTGCATTATACTTAATTATATAAGGGAGATGTACTTTTAGTAAAAAGTAGCTCTCCAATTTCAAAAGTACATCAACGTAGTATTAATACTTAGATTTAAAGATTTTCTGGGATAAATGAAATACATTCCCAGCAGCCATCTCCCTTTGCCTCTATCTTATTGCATATTTTGTCCTAATGTGCTTTCATATTTACATGTCACCATGTTTCCATTGGCTAGTACCTTAAAGTCAGATGTCTGTCAAGCAAACTGACCAGTGACAGAATTGCTTTGTGAGGTTTACATCTTTATGACATCAAATGCTTCACATGAAAAATGCAGTTCATTGTCAAAAATCAGCTATATTAGGAGAGTGAGAATTGTGTTTTAGCATCAATTACACACTAAATATGCTGTCATTGTGTATGTTTAATGGATGTCTTTCAGTTTTAAAGATAGACAGACCGATAGATAGATAGAAAGATAGAAAGATAGATAGATAGAAAGATAGATAGATAGATAGATAGATAGACAGACAGACAGACTGATTTCAACTGGAAGCAGTGCTTACATATTGCTTAATTTTTGGTGGTTATTAAATAGTATGGGTAGGCAAGAAAAGTGCATATATCTTTTATTAGCATAAACTTACCCAAATGCGCTCTTGCATATTTAAGGCA
>NW_027448113.1:127500-180000 GCF_038048845.1 Mixophyes fleayi | reverse complement strand
GTTTGTATGTTCTCCCTGTGTTTGCGTGGGTTTCCTCCGGGTGCTGTGGTTTCCTCCCACACTCCAAAAAACATACTGTTAGGTTAATTGGCTGCTATCAAAATTGACCCTAGTCTCTCCCTCTCTGTCTGTGTGTGAGTGTGTGTCTATATTAGGGAATTTAGACTGTAAGCTCCAATAGGGTAGGGACTGATGTGAATGGGTTCTCTGTACAGCGCTGCACTATTAGTGACACTATATAAATAAATGATAATGAGGATGATGATGATATGTGTTTACTATGCCTATGCACATAGCCAGCTTTCACACTTGATTGGCAGATTAATGCATCATTATTGCTAAGTTTGATAACAGTTGTCTAATACAATGACACTGGTAGAGAAAACCACTATAGACATTCACATAAGCAGCTCTCATCATCATCATTTATTGCATAAGACTTCTTTAATTATACTAAGTTTTTGAGCAGGTCTGCATTATACTTAATTATATAAGGGAGATGTACTTTTAGTAAAAAGTAGCTCTCCAATTTCAAAAGTACATCAACGTAGTATTAATACTTAGATTTAAAGATTTTCTGGGATAAATGAAATACATTCCCAGCAGCCATCTCCCTTTGCCTCTATCTTATTGCATATTTTGTCCTAATGTGCTTTCATATTTACATGTCACCATGTTTCCATTGGCTAGTACCTTAAAGTCAGATGTCTGTCAAGCAAACTGACCAGTGACAGAATTGCTTTGTGAGGTTTACATCTTTATGACATCAAATGCTTCACATGAAAAATGCAGTTCATTGTCAAAAATCAGCTATATTAGGAGAGTGAGAATTGTGTTTTAGCATCAATTACACACTAAATATGCTGTCATTGTGTATGTTTAATGGATGTCTTTCAGTTTTAAAGATAGACAGACCGATAGATAGATAGATAGATAGATAGAAAGATAGATAGATAGACAGACAGACAGACTGATTTCAACTGGAAGCAGTGCTTACATATTGCTTAATTTTTGGTGGTTATTAAATAGTATGGGTAGGCAAGAAAAGTGCATATATCTTTTATTAGCATAAACTTACCCAAATGCGCTCTTGCATATTTAAGGCATTCAAAGTAATAATATTTCACAGCATTAATACAGTTATGTACTAGACTGGACAATGGTAAGCAGAGCCAGTACTTATATCAACAATGGCCTTATCTGTGTGAAGTTTGTATGTTCTCCCTGTGTTTGCGTGGGTTTCCTCCCACACTCCAAAAAACATACTGTTAGGTTAATTGGCTGCTATCAAAATTGACCCTAGTCTCTCCCTCTCTGTCTGTGTGTGAGTGTGTGTCTATATTAGGGAATTTAGACTGTAAGCTCCAATAGGGTAGGGACTGATGTGAATGGGTTCTCTGTACAGCGCTGCGCTATTAGTGACACTATATAAATAAATGATAATGAGGATGATGATGATATGTGTTTACTATGCCTATACACATAGCCAGCTTTCACACTTGATTGGCAGATTAATGCATCATTATTGCTAAGTTTGATAACAGTTGTCTAATACAGTGACACTGGTAGAGAAAACCACTATAGACATTCACATAAGCAGCTCTCATCATCATCATTTATGGCATAAGACTTCTTTAATTATACTAAGTTTTTGAGCAGGTCTGCATTATACTTAATTATATAAGGGAGATGTACTTTTAGTAAAAAGTAGCTCTCCAATTTCAAAAGTACATCAACGTAGTATTAATACTTAGATTTAAAGATTTTCTGGGATAAATGAAATACATTCCCAGCAGCCATCTCCCTTTGCCTCTATCTTATTGCATATTTTGTCCTAATGTGCTTTCATATTTACATGTCACCATGTTTCCATTGGCTAGTACCTTAAAGTCAGATGTCTGTCAAGCAAACTGACCAGTGACAGAATTGCTTTGTGAGGTTTATATCTTTATGACATCAAATGCTTCACATGAAAAATGCAGTTCATTGTCAAAAATCAGCTATATTAGGAGAGTGAGAATTGTGTTTTAGCATCAATTACACACTAAATATGCTGTCATTGTGTATGTTTAATGGATGTCTTTCAGTTTTAAAGATAGACAGACGGATAGATAGATAGAAAGATAGAAAGAAAGATAGATAGATAGAAAGATAGATAGATAGATAGACAGACAGACTGATTTCAACTGGAAGCAGTGCTTACATATTGCTTAATTTTTGGTGGTTATTAAATAGTATGGGTAGGCAAGAAAAGTGCATATATCTTTTATTAGCATAAACTTACCCAAATGCGCTCTTGCATATTTAAGGCATTCAAAGTAATAATATTTCACAGCATTAATACAGTTATGTACTAGACTGGACAATGGTAAGCAGAGCCAATACTTATATCAACAATGGCCTTATCTGTGTGAAGTTTGTATGTTCTCCCTGTGTTTGCGTGGGTTTCCTCCGGGTGCTGTGGTTTCCTCCCACACTCCAAAAAACATACTGTTAGGTTAATTGGCTGCTATCAAAATTGACCCTAGTCTCTCCCTCTCTGTCTGTGTGTGAGTGTGTGTCTATATTAGGGAATTTAGACTGTAAGCTCCAATAGGGTAGGGACTGATGTGAATGGGTTCTCTGTACAGCGCTGCGCTATTAGTGACACTATATAAATAAATGATAATGAGGATGATGATGATATGTGTTTACTATGCCTATACACATAGCCAGCTTTCACACTTGATTGGCAGATTAATGCATCATTATTGCTAAGTTTGATAACAGTTGTCTAATACAGTGACACTGGTAGAGAAAACCACTATAGACATTCACATAAGCAGCTCTCATCATCATCATTTATGGCATAAGACTTCTTTAATTATACTAAGTTTTTGAGCAGGTCTGCATTATACTTAATTATATAAGGGAGATGTACTTTTAGTAAAAAGTAGCTCTCCAATTTCAAAAGTACATCAACGTAGTATTAATACTTTGACAAGTGAGGCTATTAGGACGAACGCACTTAAAGGGCGACAGGGTTTGTAACAAGCTGAATGATGACCTGGTGTGTTTTAACATGGGGTGGGGACCGACCAATGGGGGTCCATGTGGGAGGGACCTTGATAGAATATAGCAGGATGTACTTCCTGCTTTACTTCACTTGCAGCACGAGATCCAGAGGGATACCCAGCAGCGAGGAAAACGGATAAGTCCCATTTTGTGGTTTATTCTTTGTTTTATTGTATCCTTTTGCCCATTTCCATTTGCCTTTAACGTTCCCCCTCCCGTTATTATTTTAAAACCAGCCTTCTTCTTCTCCCCTTGTCTTTACCTGCCTCTCATTCGGCCTGCCCCCCCCCCTCTTCCTTCAGCCCCTCATTTACCGTTCCCGCCGTCACCCCCTCCCTTCGTTTGCCATTAGTTTCTTTCCCTCCAGCCACCAGCATAATGCCCCGTCCCAAGAGAAATGCTCCTCGCCCGGCACGCCTCAGGTCCCCCTCTCCCACCCCCTCCCGCCGCCATCTTACAGCCTCAGCCTCAGCCTCTGCCCTCCAAACCCCAGCCCTCACTCCAGACATGCCGCTAAGCGGCGATAATGCACGGCCCCCCCTGGGATCCTCTCCCGGGCACTCCCCAGCATTTCGCGCCACTAGGCGCAGCGGCGCCCCCTCCCCTCTCCCCCCGGCCGGTTCGCGCATGCGCAGAACGCGCGCTCCATCGCGCCCGGCCAGATCCAGCAGCGCAGCCAATCTATATGACATGGCTGCAGGGGCAGCCAGCGTTTCTGTCAGGGAGCTTAGCGGGCAGCCTCAGCGGTCCCAGCAAGTAGCCGTCACCCCCCCTCCCCAGGCTAACACATTAGGTGTCCTTTCAACCAGCCCTGTTGAGGATAGGAGCCATTCCCAGTTCAGATTATGTCCCATCACCCCTCCCGTGGCAGCCCACGGCTTCAGGTCACGAGGTCATAACCCTCCAGCACCCCACCAATTGCATTTCCCTCCCAGCCCATTCCTGCCCCATAGTAGTGGTGGATCAGCATGGGGGTCACAACATGGCAGAGGTCAAGAGTTCAGCAGGTCACAAGGACATACCTCGGGTCACGGGGAATACCAGCACCATGCGGGTGGGTGGGACACACTTCCTGCCAGGGCCTCAATGGATTTCAGTGACCGGTCCGAGGCGCCTGTATGGCCCTCTTCACGCCGGCAACGCCTGTCACCTCCAGCGTCTCGCCCATACACGTCACGAAGGGTCTCTTCCCCGGGGATCGTGGCGGGTGGGTTCACCCATAGGGGTCACGGGGTCAGGACTGATAACATTATAGTCGATTATCACCACTCCAGCGGCGGTAATTTAAGTCCAGGGCCTCTCCCCCTAGGGGGGCGGGCTACCTCCGGGTTTAGCGATCGGATGCGGGAGGAATTTTCTACGTTCCCTAGCCCTGACCATTTAGCGGCTTTCAACCCGTGTAACGTAGATAGAGACATCAACGCGGCGCGGCGGCGCTTGGACTATTTGCCCAGATCTCAGCTGACTGTTCCCCTTCCCGTTTCAGAGACTACTGTTACAAATCCGGAGTCGAGGGTCGGTCGGAACGATCGTTCGGGGTCCGAGTCTCGTGATATGAGGTCGGCAGGGTCCAGGGAGGATGCGGTCCGGGACACGGCTGGTGGACAGGTCGCGGCAACTGCACTCGGGGAGACGTCTGTCGGTGCTGGGAATACCGCTCCTGTCGGTGAGTCCATTTCCGTTAACACACATAAATCACACTTGTTGGCATCACCTGTCTTATCTACCAGCAGTGGGTCCTCCGGCTCGGGGGACAGGCCCAGAAAATTAATTAAGTTGTTAGAAACAGAATTGTTAGGAAAACGGAGTAAGCACACACCCCAATCAGGAGACACAGACCAACCAGCGGCTCGTAGCGAATTGGGGCAGGTAGAATCCCTGGAAATTACACACGGCATAAGGCCTAGCGTACGTGATAGAATTAGGAGGGGCAAGTACGTGGATATGTACGCGTTAACCGGGGAAGATAGGAAGGCGCTGGCGGCCGCCTGTGAGAGGTCGGGAATGGGGGAGGAGAAATACAGATCCTTCTCTAGATGGGTTAATGCCTTCTCCATTTTCGCTACAATATATGTAGAGACCCGTCCCAGCGAACAAGCGGAGGTATGGAGGTATATGCACCTTATTAGTGGGATGTACGTAAAGGACGGCCCGGTAATTTGGAGGGCATATGACGAGCTTTTCAGGAAACGGATGAGTGGGCGTGAGAGACTTCCTCTGGGATCGAAAGACATTGACACCTGGCTGGAGTTAATGAGGCCCAGCAGTCAGTCTGCAGAGGGTAGCTCTGTCAGGCGGTTTCAAGGGCCGGGGAGGACGCAGAATGTCCTCCCCCCAAAAGGAAGGTGTTATGACTTCAATGCAGGGGCCTGTCAAAGAGGCTCAGCCTGCAGATTTAGACACATTTGCACGTCATGTAACGGCCATCACCCTGCCAACGAATGCGCAAAGTCCCGTGGAAGTGGGGGACGGGGAAGAGGCTCTGGCTCAGCTCTGCCGAGTCAAGGGGCCGTCGCCAATTGATTTGGTTGAGCTGGATAAGTGGCTGGGGTGGTTTGATGATAAGGTGACTGGGTCCCTTCTCCATGACGGCTTTCATTTTGGCTTTAAACTCCCGGTCCAAGGTAGCGTTTCCTCGGCAGCTCCGGTTAATCTGAAATCGGCGCTCGCTTTCCCAGAAGTATTAGACGAAAAAATAGGGAAGGAGGTTGGTTTGGGTCGCATGATTGGCCCATTCCGACTTCCTCCTATTCCCAATCTGATTTTGTCCCCAGTAGGGGTAGTTCCCAAAAAAGCGGTAGGAAAGTTTAGATTGATCCAGCACTTGTCTCATCCTGCCGGTAAATCCGTGAATGACGCAATTGACGTTAATCTCAGTTCTGTCAGTTATCAGTCATTCGAATCGGCCCTAGCGCTGGTCCAGGAATGCGGCAGGGGCTCCTTGTTGGCCAAAGTGGATATCGAATCGGCGTTCAGATTGCTGCCCCTTCACCCTGAGTCGTATCAATTCATGGGTTTCCGGCATCGTGGTGAATACTACATCGATCGCTGCCTGCCCATGGGTTGTTCGATCTCATGCGCACTGTTCGAGAAATTTAGCGGTTTCTTGCATTGGTGCATTCAGGCCGGGACAGGGTGTCGGTGGATCGCGCATTATCTTGACGACTTCCTGGTTATCGGGCCGCCTGGTACCACGGTTTGTCGAGATACGCTTTTTTCCACGGAGGCCTTGTTTAGGGTTTTAGGCGTTCCCATCGCAGCAGACAAGACGGAGGGCCCAATTACATGTCTCTCATTCCTCGGGATCGAGATTGACACGCTAGCAGGGATATGCAGGCTTCCAGCAGACAAGGTTACAAAGATGTATGAGGCTATCACAGAAGTGCTAGGGGCAAACGTTAGTACCCTGAGGTCGATACAGTCCCTGTTAGGGCGGTTCAACTTTGCCTGCCGTGTAATACCCATGGGGAGGGTTTTCTGTAGGAAGCTCCAAAGAGCCACAGCAGGTAGGAGTAGGCCACATGCAGTCATACAACTATCCAAGGTGGTTAGGGAGGATCTTCAGATATGGCTCATTTTTCTTAGGGGTTTTAATGGCAAGCGTATTTGGCCGTCACCTCCAGTAACAAACGGGGAAATTAACTTGTTCACAGACGCTGCTGGGGCATCCGGCTTTGGGGCTTATCTGGATGGACACTGGTGTGCAGATAGCTGGCCCGATGATTGGCACAGGGATGGGACCACTAGGAACTTGTTGGTTCTTGAATTATTCCCGATTGTGGTGGCAATTGAATTATGGGCACCCGTTTTGCGGGGTAGGCACATAGTTTTTTGGTGTGACAATTTGGGGGTGGTCCAGTCCATCAACAAGCAGAGTGCATCGGCCTACCAGGCAATATTGCTCTTGCGGCACCTAGTGTTGTGCTGTTTGCAGAATGACATTTCATTCAGGGCGAGGCATGTTCCGGGGGTGCAGAATAGCCTAGCAGATGCGTTGTCCCGATTCCACTGGGACAGGTTTCGCAGCCTTGCTCCTCACGCAGACCGTGTTGGTACCCCGTGTCCCCCTTGTGTTTGGCAGATCATCAAGCCGGCATAAGAGGCCTCGCGGAACAAGCGGTAGCTCCCTCCACCCTGAGATCCTATCAGGCGTCATGGAGACGGTGGTCGTTGTTCAGCAGGCAGAAAGACCAATCCGAGGCAGGTCAGAGAGATGCTATGCTAGCCTTTATGTGGGACAGATATTCCGAAGGTGATTCTAAGACCTCTATGGCATCTACCCTGGCTGGTATATCATTTATGGCCAAGCTGCAGGGTTACCCGGACGTTACCAAACAATTTTTAATTAATAAGGCCTTGAAGGGTTGGGGGAGAATCCGTCCTTCTCATAGCGATGCCCGTTTACCAATTACCCTTAACATCTTGGAGGATTTGATACGGAGAGTGGGTTTGGTTACCTCGGACGAATACGAGAAGCTTTTATTTAGTTTGGCTTTTTCCATGGCCTTTTTTGGGGCTTTTCGCATTTCGGAGCTGGTAGCTAGGTCCAGAGGGCATCAAGAGTCTGGGTTGAGAGCAGAACATGTCAGTCTGGGCGAAGGGACCTTTGCCTGCAAAATAGTTAGATCTAAGACTGATCAGAGCGGGAAGGGATCGTGGGTGCAGTTAGCTCCTCAACAGCTTCAGCATATCTGCCCGTTTAGGCTGGCGTCACAGTTTATGAGCAGGAGACCCCAGGCCAACTTGTTTCTGTGTCACAGTAATAGCATTCCTCTGACTAAATATCAATTTGCGGCCATTTTAAAGCGGACCTTACAGTCGCTTAATTTAAACAGCACCTTATACGGGACTCACTCATTTAGGATCGGGGCAGCTACATCTGCCGCTTTGGCTGGATCTTCTAACGAAGCTATAAAAGCTTTGGGCCGCTGGAAGTCCACGGCTTACCAGTCTTATGTGAGAATTGACAAAGTTATTGATTGAATGTTGTGTTGTTTAACAATTTATTGTGATTTGCAGTTTTTCTTTTCACACTTTCCTTCTCGTCTGAGCCTTCAAACCATCCCATCCCACTTCCCTTACCCATCCCATCTTCCCCTCCACTTGGTGGGCTACCCTGGGCTTTTCCGCTCGCCGCTTTAACGCGGGGGCGCGAAGGGATTTTCACCCGGGTTTCCCTGGGCGTAAGTCCTGATTAGTGGTGTGCAGCCGGGGTTTTTCCGGGTGTTGTTTACCTTCGCCTGGGTGGTCTGCTCCCTGTTTGTGTCTACCTTCCCTTACCCCCCTTCGTGTTACGTTTTTCTGTTAACAAGCACTTATCCTTCTTATACCTGTATACCACGCCTGTCTGTCTGCCCAATTCAATGATTTCATGCTAACATGGGTTCTCTGATTTCAGGTGATGGTGTTAGAACTAAGACGGTGTGGATCATCGGTCATTCGTTTGTTTTTTGGGCCGCTGGCCACCCCAGGTCAAAAAGTATCTCGGATAATTGCGGCACGGTGATTAGATGGTGGGGTAAAAGAGGTTTAGGCTGGCAGGACCTTATTCCGTGGTTGACTAGGCTCATAAAACAACAAGGCCCACCGGACGTTCTGGTTGTACATGCGGGAGGTAACGATTTAGGTAAGGGTAAATCATTAGATCTCATCGTTAAAATCAGAGAGGACCTACGTCAAATACATGAGGCGTGGCCAGACATCACTATTGGTTGGTCAGCACTCATTCCCCGTTTAGTATGGAGGACAGCCATTCCTATAAAAAAGATGACGGCTATGGTTAGGAAGCTAAATAGTGCCATCCGAAAAATAGTACGGTCCATGGGAGGCATAGTCATAGACCACCCGGGGTTAGGGGTAGAGGCACCACATCTTTTTAGACGGGACGGCGTTCACCTTAATGAAGAGGGTATGGGTTTCTTTATAGACAGGATTTACGGGGGAGTGGAGGCGTGTTTCGGTTAGTTGGTGGCGGGCTGCGGCGTCTGTAGGGCGCAGCGGGGTAGGAAGGCACTGCGTTCAGCGGCTGATTAGTGGGCGCACTGGTAGTTGGTCGTAGGTCACTGCCCCCTTTGATGTAACAGTAACTCCTTTTGGTCCTTCGGTGAGGAGGGTCCCTGTCCGGCTCGGTGAGGGAGGGCAGCGTGAGTTGTAAGGGGCAGTCACTCTGACGCCAACTCAGCGCTATGTATGTAGGGATTTGTTCCCCCGTGTTTTTTGCGGACTTACGGCAGTTTGCGCCAGTCCATTAAGTAATCGTGTGTGATCAGCTCGTGAGCTGTCCCGCAGTGCTCTTTCTCCGCCACCATAGGTTAGTTAATATAAAATCCTTATAATAAAATTCCTGCCAAGGTTTAATAACTTATTCAGGTCTCCGTGTCTTTATTTGCATGCTATGGTATAAAGTTAAGGTTAATGTGAAGTTTGTGGTAACATACACAGTGAGCCCTTTAAGATTTAAAGATTTTCTGGGATAAATGAAATACATTCCCAGCAGCCATCTCCCTTTGCCTCTATCTTATTGCATATTTTGTCCTAATGTGCTTTCATATTTACATGTCACCATGTTTCCATTGGCTAGTACCTTAAAGTCAGATGTCTGTCAAGCAAACTGACCAGTGACAGAATTGCTTTGTGAGGTTTACATCTTTATGACATCAAATGCTTCACATGAAAAATGCAGTTCATTGTCAAAAATCAGCTATATTAGGAGAGTGAGAATTGTGTTTTAGCATCAATTACACACTAAATATGCTGTCATTGTGTATGTTTAATGGATGTCTTTCAGTTTTAAAGATAGACAGACGGATAGATAGATAGAAAGATAGAAAGATAGATAGATAGATAGAAAGATAGATAGATAGATAGATAGACAGACAGACAGACTGATTTCAACTGGAAGCAGTGCTTACATATTGCTTAATTTTTGGTGGTTATTAAATAGTATGGGTAGGCAAGAAAAGTGCATATATCTTTTATTAGCATAAACTTACCCAAATGCGCTCTTGCATATTTAAGGCATTCAAAGTAATAATATTTCACAGCATTAATACAGTTATGTACTAGACTGGACAATGGTAAGCAGAGCCAGTACTTATATCAACAATGGCCTTATCTGTGTGAAGTTTGTATGTTCTCCCTGTGTTTGCGTGGGTTTCCTCCGGGTGCTGTGGTTTCCTCCCACACTCCAAAAAACATACTGTTAGGTTAATTGGCTGCTATCAAAATTGACCCTAGTCTCTCCCTCTCTGTCTGTGTGTGAGTGTGTGTCTATATTAGGGAATTTAGACTGTAAGCTCCAATAGGGTAGGGACTGATGTGAATGGGTTCTCTGTACAGCGCTGCGCTATTAGTGACACTATATAAATAAATGATAATGAGGATGATGATGATATGTGTTTACTATGCCTATACACATAGCCAGCTTTCACACTTGATTGGCAGATTAATGCATCATTATTGCTAAGTTTGATAACAGTTGTCTAATACAGTGACACTGGTAGAGAAAACCACTATAGACATTCACATAAGCAGCTCTCATCATCATCATTTATGGCATAAGACTTCTTTAATTATACTAAGTTTTTGAGCAGGTCTGCATTATACTTAATTATATAAGGGAGATGTACTTTTAGTAAAAAGTAGCTCTCCAATTTCAAAAGTACATCAACGTAGTATTAATACTTAGATTTAAAGATTTTCTGGGATAAATGAAATACATTCCCAGCAGCCATCTCCCTTTGCCTCTATCTTATTGCATATTTTGTCCTAATGTGCTTTCATATTTACATGTCACCATGTTTCCATTGGCTAGTACCTTAAAGTCAGATGTCTGTCAAGCAAACTGACCAGTGACAGAATTGCTTTGTGAGGTTTACATCTTTATGACATCAAATGCTTCACATGAAAAATGCAGTTCATTGTCAAAAATCAGCTATATTAGGAGAGTGAGAATTGTGTTTTAGCATCAATTACACACTAAATATGCTGTCATTGTGTATGTTTAATGGATGTCTTTCAGTTTTAAAGATAGACAGACGGATAGATAGATAGAAAGATAGAAAGATAGATAGATAGAAAGATAGATAGATAGACAGACAGACAGACTGATTTCAACTGGAAGCAGTGCTTACATATTGCTTAATTTTTGGTGGTTATTAAATAGTATGGGTAGGCAAGAAAAGTGCATATATCTTTTATTAGCATAAACTTACCCAAATGCGCTCTTGCATATTTAAGGCATTCAAAGTAATAATATTTCACAGCATTAATACAGTTATGTACTAGACTGGACAATGGTAAGCAGAGCCAGTACTTATATCAACAATGGCCTTATCTGTGTGAAGTTTGTATGTTCTCCCTGTGTTTGCGTGGGTTTCCTCCGGGTGCTGTGGTTTCCTCCCACACTCCAAAAAACATACTGTTAGGTTAATTGGCTGCTATCAAAATTGACCCTAGTCTCTCCCTCTCTGTCTGTGTGTGAGTGTGTGTCTATATTAGGGAATTTAGACTGTAAGCTCCAATAGGGTAGGGACTGATGGGAATGGGTTCTCTGTACAGCGCTGCGCTATTAGTAACACTATATAAATAAATGATAATGAGGATGATGATGATATGTGTTTACTATGCCTATACACATAGCCAGCTTTCACACTTGATTGGCAGATTAATGCATCATTATTGCTAAGTTTGATAACAGTTGTCTAATACAGTGACACTGGTAGAGAAAACCACTATAGACATTCACATAAGCAGCTCTCATCATCATCATTTATGGCATAAGACTTCTTTAATTATACTAAGTTTTTGAGCAGGTCTGCATTATACTTAATTATATAAGGGAGATGTACTTTTAGTAAAAAGTAGCTCTCCAATTTCAAAAGTACATCAACGTAGTATTAATACTTAGATTTAAAGATTTTCTGGGATAAATGAAATACATTCCCAGCAGCCATCTCCCTTTGCCTCTATCTTATTGCATATTTTGTCCTAATGTGCTTTCATATTTACATGTCACCATGTTTCCATTGGCTAGTACCTTAAAGTCAGATGTCTGTCAAGCAAACTGACCAGTGACAGAATTGCTTTGTGAGGTTTACATCTTTATGACATCAAATGCTTCACATGAAAAATGCAGTTCATTGTCAAAAATCAGCTATATTAGGAGAGTGAGAATTGTGTTTTAGCATCAATTACACACTAAATATGCTGTCATTGTGTATGTTTAATGGATGTCTTTCAGTTTTAAAGATAGACAGACGGATAGATAGATAGAAAGATAGAAAGATAGATAGATAGAAAGATAGATAGATAGATAGATAGACAGACAGACAGACTGATTTCAACTGGAAGCAGTGCTTACATATTGCTTAATTTTTGGTGGTTATTAAATAGTATGGGTAGGCAAGAAAAGTGCATATATCTTTTATTAGCATAAACTTACCCAAATGCGCTCTTGCATATTTAAGGCATTCAAAGTAATAATATTTCACAGCATTAATACAGTTATGTACTAGACTGGACAATGGTAAGCAGAGCCAGTACTTATATCAACAATGGCCTTATCTGTGTGAAGTTTGTATGTTCTCCCTGTGTTTGCGTGGGTTTCCTCCGGGTGCTGTGGTTTCCTCCCACACTCCAAAAAACATACTGTTAGGTTAATTGGCTGCTATCAAAATTGACCCTAGTCTCTCCCTCTCTGTCTGTGTGTGAGTGTGTGTCTATATTAGGGAATTTAGACTGTAAGCTCCAATAGGGTAGGGACTGATGTGAATGGGTTCTCTGTACAGCGCTGCGCTATTAGTGACACTATATAAATAAATGATAATGAGGATGATGATGATATGTGTTTACTATGCCTATACACATAGCCAGCTTTCACACTTGATTGGCAGATTAATGCATCATTATTGCTAAGTTTGATAACAGTTGTCTAATACAGTGACACTGGTAGAGAAAACCACTTTAGACATTCACATAAGCAGCTCTCATCATCATCATTTATGGCATAAGACTTCTTTAATTATACTAAGTTTTTGAGCAGGTCTGCATTATACTTAATTATATAAGGGAGATGTACTTTTAGTAAAAAGTAGCTCTCCAATTTCAAAAGTACATCAACGTAGTATTAATACTTAGATTTAAAGATTTTCTGGGATAAATGAAATACATTCCCAGCAGCCATCTCCCTTTGCCTCTATCTTATTGCATATTTTGTCCTAATGTGCTTTCATATTTACATGTCACCATGTTTCCATTGGCTAGTACCTTAAAGTCAGATGTCTGTCAAGCAAACTGACCAGTGACAGAATTGCTTTGTGAGGTTTACATCTTTATGACATCAAATGCTTCACATGAAAAATGCAGTTCATTGTCAAAAATCAGCTATATTAGAAGAGTGAGAATTGTGTTTTAGCATCAATTACACACTAAATATGCTGTCATTGTGTATGTTTAATGGATGTCTTTCAGTTTTAAAGATAGACAGACCGATAGATAGATAGATAGATAGATAGAAAGATAGAAAGATAGATAGATAGAAAGATAGATAGATAGATAGATAGATAGACAGACAGACAGACAGACAGACTGATTTCAACTGGAAGCAGTGCTTACATATTGCTTAATTTTTGGTGGTTATTAAATAGTATGGGTAGGCAAGAAAAGTGCATATATCTTTTATTAGCATAAACTTACCCAAATGCGCTCTTGCATATTTAAGGCATTCAAAGTAATAATATTTCACAGCATTAATACAGTTATGTACTAGACTGGACAATGGTAAGCAGAGCCAGTACTTATATCAACAATGGCCTTATCTGTGTGAAGTTTGTATGTTCTCCCTGTGTTTGCGTGGGTTTCCTCCCACACTCCAAAAAACATACTGTTAGGTTAATTGGCTGCTATCAAAATTGACCCTAGTCTCTCCCTCTCTGTCTGTGTGTGAGTGTGTGTCTATATTAGGGAATTTAGACTGTAAGCTCCAATAGGGTAGGGACTGATGTGAATGGGTTCTCTGTACAGCGCTGCGCTATTAGTGACACTATATAAATAAATGATAATGAGGATGATGATGATATGTGTTTACTATGCCTATACACATAGCCAGCTTTCACACTTGATTGGCAGATTAATGCATCATTATTGCTAAGTTTGATAACAGTTGTCTAATACAGTGACACTGGTAGAGAAAACCACTATAGACATTCACATAAGCAGCTCTCATCATCATCATTTATGGCATAAGACTTCTTTAATTATACTAAGTTTTTGAGCAGGTCTGCATTATACTTAATTATATAAGGGAGATGTACTTTTAGTAAAAAGTAGCTCTCCAATTTCAAAAGTACATCAACGTAGTATTAATACTTTGACAAGTGAGGCTATTAGGACGAACGCACTTAAAGGGCGACAGGGTTTGTAACAAGCTGAATGATGACCTGGTGTGTTTTAACATGGGGTGGGGACCGACCAATGGGGGTCCATGTGGGAGGGACCTTGATAGAATATAGCAGGATGTACTTCCTGCTTTACTTCACTTGCAGCACGAGATCCAGAGGGATACCCAGCAGCGAGGAAAACGGATAAGTCCCATTTTGTGGTTTATTCTTTGTTTTATTGTATCCTTTTGCCCATTTCCATTTGCCTTTAACGTTCCCCCTCCCGTTATTATTTTAAAACCAGCCTTCTTCTTCTCCCCTTGTCTTTACCTGCCTCTCATTCGGCCTGCCCCCCCCCCTCTTCCTTCAGCCCCTCATTTACCGTTCCCGCCGTCACCCCCTCCCTTCGTTTGCCATTAGTTTCTTTCCCTCCAGCCACCAGCATAATGCCCCGTCCCAAGAGAAATGCTCCTCGCCCGGCACGCCTCAGGTCCCCCTCTCCCACCCCCTCCCGCCGCCATCTTACAGCCTCAGCCTCAGCCTCTGCCCTCCAAACCCCAGCCCTCACTCCAGACATGCCGCTAAGCGGCGATAATGCACGGCCCCCCCTGGGATCCTCTCCCGGGCACTCCCCAGCATTTCGCGCCACTAGGCGCAGCGGCGCCCCCTCCCCTCTCCCCCCGGCCGGTTCGCGCATGCGCAGAACGCGCGCTCCATCGCGCCCGGCCGGATCCAGCAGCGCAGCCAATCTATATGACATGGCTGCAGGGGCAGCCAGCGTTTCTGTCAGGGAGCTTAGCGGGCAGCCTCAGCGGTCCCAGCAAGTAGCCGTCACCCCCCCTCCCCAGGCTAACACATTAGGTGTCCTTTCAACCAGCCCTGTTGAGGATAGGAGCCATTCCCAGTTCAGATTATGTCCCATCACCCCTCCCGTGGCAGCCCACGGCTTCAGGTCACGAGGTCATAACCCTCCAGCACCCCACCAATTGCATTTCCCTCCCAGCCCATTCCTGCCCCATAGTAGTGGTGGATCAGCATGGGGGTCACAACATGGCAGAGGTCAAGAGTTCAGCAGGTCACAAGGACATACCTCGGGTCACGGGGAATACCAGCACCATGCGGGTGGGTGGGACACACTTCCTGCCAGGGCCTCAATGGATTTCAGTGACCGGTCCGAGGCGCCTGTATGG
Source organism: Mixophyes fleayi (assembly GCF_038048845.1). Classification (NCBI taxonomy): domain Eukaryota; kingdom Metazoa; phylum Chordata; class Amphibia; order Anura; family Limnodynastidae; genus Mixophyes; species Mixophyes fleayi. The sequence continues at coordinate 164,378 of NW_027448113.1, read as the reverse complement.
CCCTCTTCACGCCGGCAACGCCTGTCACCTCCAGCGTCTCGCCCATACACGTCACGAAGGGTCTCTTCCCCGGGGATCGTGGCGGGTGGGTTCACCCATAGGGGTCACGGGGTCAGGACTGATAACATTATAGTCGATTATCACCACTCCAGCGGCGGTAATTTAAGTCCAGGGCCTCTCCCCCTAGGGGGGCGGGCTACCTCCGGGTTTAGCGATCGGATGCGGGAGGAATTTTCTACGTTCCCTAGCCCTGACCATTTAGCGGCTTTCAACCCGTGTAACGTAGATAGAGACATCAACGCGGCGCTTGGACTATTTGCCCAGATCTCAGCTGACTGTTCCCCTTCCCGTTTCAGAGACTACTGTTACAAATCCGGAGTCGAGGGTCGGTCGGAACGATCGTTCGGGGTCCGAGTCTCGTGATATGAGGTCGGCAGGGTCCAGGGAGGATGCGGTCCGGGACACGGCTGGTGGACAGGTCGCGGCAACTGCACTCGGGGAGACGTCTGTCGGTGCTGGGAATACCGCTCCTGTCGGTGAGTCCATTTCCGTTAACACACATAAATCACACTTGTTGGCATCACCTGTCTTATCTACCAGCAGTGGGTCCTCCGGCTCGGGGGACAGGCCCAGAAAATTAATTAAGTTGTTAGAAACAGAATTGTTAGGAAAACGGAGTAAGCACACACCCCAATCAGGAGACACAGACCAACCAGCGGCTCGTAGCGAATTGGGGCAGGTAGAATCCCTGGAAATTACACACGGCATAAGGCCTAGCGTACGTGATAGAATTAGGAGGGGCAAGTACGTGGATATGTACGCGTTAACCGGGGAAGATAGGAAGGCGCTGGCGGCCGCCTGTGAGAGGTCGGGAATGGGGGAGGAGAAATACAGATCCTTCTCTAGATGGGTTAATGCCTTCTCCATTTTCGCTACAATATATGTAGAGACCCGTCCCAGCGAACAAGCGGAGGTATGGAGGTATATGCACCTTATTAGTGGGATGTACGTAAAGGACGGCCCGGTAATTTGGAGGGCATATGACGAGCTTTTCAGGAAACGGATGAGTGGGCGTGAGAGACTTCCTCTGGGATCGAAAGACATTGACACCTGGCTGGAGTTAATGAGGCCCAGCAGTCAGTCTGCAGAGGGTAGCTCTGTCAGGCGGTTTCAAGGGCCGGGGAGGACGCAGAATGTCCTCCCCCCAAAAGGAAGGTGTTATGACTTCAATGCAGGGGCCTGTCAAAGAGGCTCAGCCTGCAGATTTAGACACATTTGCACGTCATGTAACGGCCATCACCCTGCCAACGAATGCGCAAAGTCCCGTGGAAGTGGGGGACGGGGAAGAGGCTCTGGCTCAGCTCTGCCGAGTCAAGGGGCCGTCGCCAATTGATTTGGTTGAGCTGGATAAGTGGCTGGGGTGGTTTGATGATAAGGTGACTGGGTCCCTTCTCCATGACGGCTTTCATTTTGGCTTTAAACTCCCGGTCCAAGGTAGCGTTTCCTCGGCAGCTCCGGTTAATCTGAAATCGGCGCTCGCTTTCCCAGAAGTATTAGACGAAAAAATAGGGAAGGAGGTTGGTTTGGGTCGCATGATTGGCCCGTTCCGACTTCCTCCTATTCCCAATCTGATTTTGTCCCCAGTAGGGGTAGTTCCCAAAAAAGCGGTAGGAAAGTTTAGATTGATCCAGCACTTGTCTCATCCTGCCGGTAAATCCGTGAATGACGCAATTGACGTTAATCTCAGTTCTGTCAGTTATCAGTCATTCGAATCGGCCCTAGCGCTGGTCCAGGAATGCGGCAGGGGCTCCTTGTTGGCCAAAGTGGATATCGAATCGGCGTTCAGATTGCTGCCCCTTCACCCTGAGTCGTATCAATTCATGGGTTTCCGGCATCGTGGTGAATACTACATCGATCGCTGCCTGCCCATGGGTTGTTCGATCTCATGCGCACTGTTCGAGAAATTTAGCGGTTTCTTGCATTGGTGCATTCAGGCCGGGACAGGGTGTCGGTGGATCGCGCATTATCTTGACGACTTCCTGGTTATCGGGCCGCCTGGTACCACGGTTTGTCGAGATACGCTTTTTTCCACGGAGGCCTTGTTTAGGGTTTTAGGCGTTCCCATCGCAGCAGACAAGACGGAGGGCCCAATTACATGTCTCTCATTCCTCGGGATCGAGATTGACACGCTAGCAGGGATATGCAGGCTTCCAGCAGACAAGGTTACAAAGATGTATGAGGCTATCACAGAAGTGCTAGGGGCAAACGTTAGTACCCTGAGGTCGATACAGTCCCTGTTAGGGCGGTTCAACTTTGCCTGCCGTGTAATACCCATGGGGAGGGTTTTCTGTAGGAAGCTCCAAAGAGCCACAGCAGGTAGGAGTAGGCCACATGCAGTCATACAACTATCCAAGGTGGTTAGGGAGGATCTTCAGATATGGCTCATTTTTCTTAGGGGTTTTAATGGCAAGCGTATTTGGCCGTCACCTCCAGTAACAAACGGGGAAATTAACTTGTTCACAGACGCTGCTGGGGCATCCGGCTTTGGGGCTTATCTGGATGGACACTGGTGTGCAGATAGCTGGCCCGATGATTGGCACAGGGATGGGACCACTAGGAACTTGTTGGTTCTTGAATTATTCCCGATTGTGGTGGCAATTGAATTATGGGCACCCGTTTTGCGGGGTAGGCACATAGTTTTTTGGTGTGACAATTTGGGGGTGGTCCAGTCCATCAACAAGCAGAGTGCATCGGCCTACCAGGCAATATTGCTCTTGCGGCACCTAGTGTTGCGCTGTTTGCAGAATGACATTTCATTCAGGGCGAGGCATGTTCCGGGGGTGCAGAATAGCCTAGCAGATGCGTTGTCCCGATTCCACTGGGACAGGTTTCGCAGCCTTGCTCCTCACGCAGACCGTGTTGGTACCCCGTGTCCCCCTTGTGTTTGGCAGATCATCAAGCCGGCATAAGAGGCCTCGCGGAACAAGCGGTAGCTCCCTCCACCCTGAGATCCTATCAGGCGTCATGGAGACGGTGGTCGTTGTTCAGCAGGCAGAAAGACCAATCCGAGGCAGGTCAGAGAGATGCTATGCTAGCCTTTATGTGGGACAGATATTCCGAAGGTGATTCTAAGACCTCTATGGCATCTACCCTGGCTGGTATATCATTTATGGCCAAGCTGCAGGGTTACCCGGACGTTACCAAACAATTTTTAATTAATAAGGCCTTGAAGGGTTGGGGGAGAATCCGTCCTTCTCATAGCGATGCCCGTTTACCAATTACCCTTAACATCTTGGAGGATTTGATACGGAGAGTGGGTTTGGTTACCTCGGACGAATACGAGAAGCTTTTATTTAGTTTGGCTTTTTCCATGGCCTTTTTTGGGGCTTTTCGCATTTCGGAGCTGGTAGCTAGGTCCAGAGGGCATCAAGAGTCTGGGTTGAGAGCAGAACATGTCAGTCTGGGCGAAGGGACCTTTGCCTGCAAAATAGTTAGATCTAAGACTGATCAGAGCGGGAAGGGATCGTGGGTGCAGTTAGCTCCTCAACAGCTTCAGCATATCTGCCCGTTTAGGCTGGCGTCACAGTTTATGAGCAGGAGACCCCAGGCCAACTTGTTTCTGTGTCACAGTAATAGCATTCCTCTGACTAAATATCAATTTGCGGCCATTTTAAAGCGGACCTTACAGTCGCTTAATTTAAACAGCACCTTATACGGGACTCACTCATTTAGGATCGGGGCAGCTACATCTGCCGCTTTGGCTGGATCTTCTAACGAAGCTATAAAAGCTTTGGACCGCTGGAAGTCCACGGCTTACCAGTCTTATGTGAGAATTGACAAAGTTATTGATTGAATGTTGTGTTGTTTAACAATTTATTGTGATTTGCAGTTTTTCTTTTCACACTTTCCTTCTCGTCTGAGCCTTCAAACCATCCCATCCCACTTCCCTTACCCATCCCATCTTCCCCTCCACTTGGTGGGCTACCCTGGGCTTTTCCGCTCGCCGCTTTAACGCGGGGGCGCGAAGGGATTTTCACCCGGGTTTCCCTGGGCGTAAGTCCTGATTAGTGGTGTGCAGCCGGGGTTTTTCCGGGTGTTGTTTACCTTCGCCTGGGTGGTCTGCTCCCTGTTTGTGTCTACCTTCCCTTACCCCCCTTCGTGTTACGTTTTTCTGTTAACAAGCACTTATCCTTCTTATACCTGTATACCACGCCTGTCTGTCTGCCCAATTCAATGATTTCATGCTAACATGGGTTCTCTGATTTCAGGTGATGGTGTTAGAACTAAGACGGTGTGGATCATCGGTCATTCGTTTGTTTTTTGGGCCGCTGGCCACCCCAGGTCAAAAAGTATCTCGGATAATTGCGGCACGGTGATTAGATGGTGGGGTAAAAGAGGTTTAGGCTGGCAGGACCTTATTCCGTGGTTGACTAGGCTCATAAAACAACAAGGCCCACCGGACGTTCTGGTTGTACATGCGGGAGGTAACGATTTAGGTAAGGGTAAATCATTAGATCTCATCGTTAAAATCAGAGAGGACCTACGTCAAATACATGAGGCGTGGCCAGACATCACTATTGGTTGGTCAGCACTCATTCCCCGTTTAGTATGGAGGACAGCCATTCCTATAAAAAAGATGACGGCTATGGTTAGGAAGCTAAATAGTGCCATCCGAAAAATAGTACGGTCCATGGGAGGCATAGTCATAGACCACCCGGGGTTAGGGGTAGAGGCACCACATCTTTTTAGACGGGACGGCGTTCACCTTAATGAAGAGGGTATGGGTTTCTTTATAGACAGGATTTACGGGGGAGTGGAGGCGTGTTTCGGTTAGTTGGTGGCGGGCTGCGGCGTCTGTAGGGCGCAGCGGGGTAGGAAGGCACTGCGTTCAGCGGCTGATTAGTGGGCGCACTGGTAGTTGGTCGTAGGTCACTGCCCCCTTTGATGTAACAGTAACTCCTTTTGGTCCTTCGGTGAGGAGGGTCCCTGTCCGGCTCGGTGAGGGAGGGCAGCGTGAGTTGTAAGGGGCAGTCACTCTGACGCCAACTCAGCGCTATGTATGTAGGGATTTGTTCCCCCGTGTTTTTTGCGGACTTACGGCAGTTTGCGCCAGTCCATTAAGTAATCGTGTGTGATCAGCTCGTGAGCTGTCCCGCAGTGCTCTTTCTCCGCAACCATAGGTTAGTTAATATAAAATCCTTATAATAAAATTCCTGCCAAGGTTTAATAACTTATTCAGGTCTCCGTGTCTTTATTTGCATGCTATGGTATAAAGTTAAGGTTAATGTGAAGTTTGTGGTAACATACACAGTGAGCCCTTTAAGATTTAAAGATTTTCTGGGATAAATGAAATACATTCCCAGCAGCCATCTCCCTTTGCCTCTATCTTATTGCATATTTTGTCCTAATGTGCTTTCATATTTACATGTCACCATGTTTCCATTGGCTAGTACCTTAAAGTCAGATGTCTGTCAAGCAAACTGACCAGTGACAGAATTGCTTTGTGAGGTTTACATCTTTATGACATCAAATGCTTCACATGAAAAATGCAGTTCATTGTCAAAAATCAGCTATATTAGGAGAGTGAGAATTGTGTTTTAGCATCAATTACACACTAAATATGCTGTCATTGTGTATGTTTAATGGATGTCTTTCAGTTTTAAAGATAGACAGACGGATAGATAGATAGAAAGATAGAAAGATAGATAGATAGATAGAAAGATAGATAGATAGATAGATAGACAGACAGACAGACTGATTTCAACTGGAAGCAGTGCTTACATATTGCTTAATTTTTGGTGGTTATTAAATAGTATGGGTAGGCAAGAAAAGTGCATATATCTTTTATTAGCATAAACTTACCCAAATGCGCTCTTGCATATTTAAGGCATTCAAAGTAATAATATTTCACAGCATTAATACAGTTATGTACTAGACTGGACAATGGTAAGCAGAGCCAGTACTTATATCAACAATGGCCTTATCTGTGTGAAGTTTGTATGTTCTCCCTGTGTTTGCGTGGGTTTCCTCCCACACTCCAAAAAACATACTGTTAGGTTAATTGGCTGCTATCAAAATTGACCCTAGTCTCTCCCTCTCTGTCTGTGTGTGAGTGTGTGTCTATATTAGGGAATTTAGACTGTAAGCTCCAATAGGGTAGGGACTGATGTGAATGGGTTCTCTGTACAGCGCTGCGCTATTAGTGACACTATATAAATAAATGATAATGAGGATGATGATGATATGTGTTTACTATGCCTATACACATAGCCAGCTTTCACACTTGATTGGCAGATTAATGCATCATTATTGCTAAGTTTGATAACAGTTGTCTAATACAGTGACACTGGTAGAGAAAACCACTATAGACATTCACATAAGCAGCTCTCATCATCATCATTTATGGCATAAGACTTCTTTAATTATACTAAGTTTTTGAGCAGGTCTGCATTATACTTAATTATATAAGGGAGATGTACTTTTAGTAAAAAGTAGCTCTCCAATTTCAAAAGTACATCAACGTAGTATTAATACTTAGATTTAAAGATTTTCTGGGATAAATGAAATACATTCCCAGCAGCCATCTCCCTTTGCCTCTATCTTATTGCATATTTTGTCCTAATGTGCTTTCATATTTACATGTCACCATGTTTCCATTGGCTAGTACCTTAAAGTCAGATGTCTGTCAAGCAAACTGACCAGTGACAGAATTGCTTTGTGAGGTTTACATCTTTATGACATCAAATGCTTCACATGAAAAATGCAGTTCATTGTCAAAAATCAGCTATATTAGGAGAGTGAGAATTGTGTTTTAGCATCAATTACACACTAAATATGCTGTCATTGTGTATGTTTAATGGATGTCTTTCAGTTTTAAAGATAGACAGACGGATAGATAGATAGAAAGATAGAAAGATAGATAGATAGAAAGATAGATAGATAGACAGACAGACTGATTTCAACTGGAAGCAGTGCTTACATATTGCTTAATTTTTGGTGGTTATTAAATAGTATGGGTAGGCAAGAAAAGTGCATATATCTTTTATTAGCATAAACTTACCCAAATGCGCTCTTGCATATTTAAGGCATTCAAAGTAATAATATTTCACAGCATTAATACAGTTATGTACTAGACTGGACAATGGTAAGCAGAGCCAGTACTTATATCAACAATGGCCTTATCTGTGTGAAGTTTGTATGTTCTCCCTGTGTTTGCGTGGGTTTCCTCCGGGTGCTGTGGTTTCCTCCCACACTCCAAAAAACATACTGTTAGGTTAATTGGCTGCTATCAAAATTGACCCTAGTCTCTCCCTCTCTGTCTGTGTGTGAGTGTGTGTCTATATTAGGGAATTTAGACTGTAAGCTCCAATAGGGTAGGGACTGATGTGAATGGGTTCTCTGTACAGCGCTGCGCTATTAGTGACACTATATAAATAATTGATAATGAGGATGATGATGATATGTGTTTACTATGCCTATACACATAGCCAGCTTTCACACTTGATTGGCAGATTAATGCATCATTATTGCTAAGTTTGATAACAGTTGTCTAATACAATGACACTGGTAGAGAAAACCACTATAGACATTCACATAAGCAGCTCTCATCATCATCATTTATTGCATAAGACTTCTTTAATTATACTAAGTTTTTGAGCAGGTCTGCATTATACTTAATTATATAAGGGAGATGTACTTTTAGTAAAAAGTAGCTCTCCAATTTCAAAAGTACATCAACGTAGTATTAATACTTAGATTTAAAGATTTTCTGGGATAAATGAAATACATTCCCAGCAGCCATCTCCCTTTGCCTCTATCTTATTGCATATTTTGTCCTAATGTGCTTTCATATTTACATGTCACCATGTTTCCATTGGCTAGTACCTTAAAGTCAGATGTCTGTCAAGCAAACTGACCAGTGACAGAATTGCTTTGTGAGGTTTACATCTTTATGACATCAAATGCTTCACATGAAAAATGCAGTTCATTGTCAAAAATCAGCTATATTAGGAGAGTGAGAATTGTGTTTTAGCATCAATTACACACTAAATATGCTGTCATTGTGTATGTTTAATGGATGTCTTTCAGTTTTAAAGATAGACAGACCGATAGATAGATAGATAGAAAGATAGATAGATAGATAGATAGATAGATAGATAGATAGATAGATAGATAGATAGAAAGATAGATAGATAGATAGAAAGATAGATAGATAGATAGATAGACAGACAGACAGACTGATTTCAACTGGAAGCAGTGCTTACATATTGCTTAATTTTTGGTGGTTATTAAATAGTATGGGTAGGCAAGAAAAGTGCATATATCTTTTATTAGCATAAACTTACCCAAATGCGCTCTTGCATATTTAAGGCATTCAAAGTAATAATATTTCACAGCATTAATACAGTTATGTACTAGACTGGACAATGGTAAGCAGAGCCAGTACTTATATCAACAATGGCCTTATCTGTGTGAAGTTTGTATGTTCTCCCTGTGTTTGCGTGGGTTTCCTCCCACACTCCAAAAAACATACTGTTAGGTTAATTGGCTGCTATCAAAATTGACCCTAGTCTCTCCCTCTCTGTCTGTGTGTGAGTGTGTGTCTATATTAGGGAATTTAGACTGTAAGCTCCAATAGGGTAGGGACTGATGTGAATGGGTTCTCTGTACAGCGCTGCGCTATTAGTGACACTATATAAATAAATGATAATGAGGATGATGATGATATGTGTTTACTATGCCTATACACATAGCCAGCTTTCACACTTGATTGGCAGATTAATGCATCATTATTGCTAAGTTTGATAACAGTTGTCTAATACAGTGACACTGGTAGAGAAAACCACTATAGACATTCACATAAGCAGCTCTCATCATCATCATTTATGGCATAAGACTTCTTTAATTATACTAAGTTTTTGAGCAGGTCTGCATTATACTTAATTATATAAGGGAGATGTACTTTTAGTAAAAAGTAGCTCTCCAATTTCAAAAGTACATCAACGTAGTATTAATACTTAGATTTAAAGATTTTCTGGGATAAATGAAATACATTCCCAGCAGCCATCTCCCTTTGCCTCTATCTTATTGCATATTTTGTCCTAATGTGCTTTCATATTTACATGTCACCATGTTTCCATTGGCTAGTACCTTAAAGTCAGATGTCTGTCAAGCAAACTGACCAGTGACAGAATTGCTTTGTGAGGTTTACATCTTTATGACATCAAATGCTTCACATGAAAAATGCAGTTCATTGTCAAAAATCAGCTATATTAGGAGAGTGAGAATTGTGTTTTAGCATCAATTACACACTAAATATGCTGTCATTGTGTATGTTTAATGGATGTCTTTCAGTTTTAAAGATAGACAGACGGATAGATAGAAAGATAGAAAGATAGAAAGATAGATAGATAGAAAGATAGATAGATAGATAGACAGACAGACAGACAGACTGATTTCAACTGGAAGCAGTGCTTACATATTGCTTAATTTTTGGTGGTTATTAAATAGTATGGGTAGGCAAGAAAAGTGCATATATCTTTTATTAGCATAAACTTACCCAAATGCGCTCTTGCATATTTAAGGCATTCAAAGTAATAATATTTCACAGCATTAATACAGTTATGTACTAGACTGGACAATGGTAAGCAGAGCCAGTACTTATATCAACAATGGCCTTATCTGTGTGAAGTTTGTATGTTCTCCCTGTGTTTGCGTGGGTTTCCTCCGGGTGCTGTGGTTTCCTCCCACACTCCAAAAAACATACTGTTAGGTTAATTGGCTGCTATCAAAATTGACCCTAGTCTCTCCCTCTCTGTCTGTGTGTGAGTGTGTGTCTATATTAGGGAATTTAGACTGTAAGCTCCAATAGGGTAGGGACTGATGTGAATGGGTTCTCTGTACAGCGCTGCGCTATTAGTGACACTATATAAATAAATGATAATGAGGATGATGATGATATGTGTTTACTATGCCTATACACATAGCCAGCTTTCACACTTGATTGGCAGATTAATGCATCATTATTGCTAAGTTTGATAACAGTTGTCTAATACAGTGACACTGGTAGAGAAAACCACTATAGACATTCACATAAGCAGCTCTCATCATCATCATTTATGGCATAAGACTTCTTTAATTATACTAAGTTTTTGAGCAGGTCTGCATTATACTTAATTATATAAGGGAGATGTACTTTTAGTAAAAAGTAGCTCTCCAATTTCAAAAGTACATCAACGTAGTATTAATACTTAGATTTAAAGATTTTCTGGGATAAATGAAATACATTCCCAGCAGCCATCTCCCTTTGCCTCTATCTTATTGCATATTTTGTCCTAATGTGCTTTCATATTTACATGTCACCATGTTTCCATTGGCTAGTACCTTAAAGTCAGATGTCTGTCAAGCAAACTGACCAGTGACAGAATTGCTTTGTGAGGTTTACATCTTTATGACATCAAATGCTTCACATGAAAAATGCAGTTCATTGTCAAAAATCAGCTATATTAGGAGAGTGAGAATTGTGTTTTAGCATCAATTACACACTAAATATGCTGTCATTGTGTATGTTTAATGGATGTCTTTCAGTTTTAAAGATAGACAGACGGATAGATAGATAGAAAGATAGAAAGATAGATAGATAGAAAGATAGATAGATAGACAGACAGACTGATTTCAACTGGAAGCAGTGCTTACATATTGCTTAATTTTTGGTGGTTATTAAATAGTATGGGTAGGCAAGAAAAGTGCATATATCTTTTATTAGCATAAACTTACCCAAATGCGCTCTTGCATATTTAAGGCATTCAAAGTAATAATATTTCACAGCATTAATACAGTTATGTACTAGACTGGACAATGGTAAGCAGAGCCAGTACTTATATCAACAATGGCCTTATCTGTGTGAAGTTTGTATGTTCTCCCTGTGTTTGCGTGGGTTTCCTCCGGGTGCTGTGGTTTCCTCCCACACTCCAAAAAACATACTGTTAGGTTAATTGGCTGCTATCAAAATTGACCCTAGTCTCTCCCTCTCTGTCTGTGTGTGAGTGTGTGTCTATATTAGGGAATTTAGACTGTAAGCTCCAATAGGGTAGGGACTGATGTGAATGGGTTCTCTGTACAGCGCTGCGCTATTAGTGACACTATATAAATAATTGATAATGAGGATGATGATGATATGTGTTTACTATGCCTATACACATAGCCAGCTTTCACACTTGATTGGCAGATTAATGCATCATTATTGCTAAGTTTGATAACAGTTGTCTAATACAATGACACTGGTAGAGAAAACCACTATAGACATTCACATAAGCAGCTCTCATCATCATCATTTATTGCATAAGACTTCTTTAATTATACTAAGTTTTTGAGCAGGTCTGCATTATACTTAATTATATAAGGGAGATGTACTTTTAGTAAAAAGTAGCTCTCCAATTTCAAAAGTACATCAACGTAGTATTAATACTTAGATTTAAAGATTTTCTGGGATAAATGAAATACATTCCCAGCAGCCATCTCCCTTTGCCTCTATCTTATTGCATATTTTGTCCTAATGTGCTTTCATATTTACATGTCACCATGTTTCCATTGGCTAGTACCTTAAAGTCAGATGTCTGTCAAGCAAACTGACCAGTGACAGAATTGCTTTGTGAGGTTTACATCTTTATGACATCAAATGCTTCACATGAAAAATGCAGTTCATTGTCAAAAATCAGCTATATTAGGAGAGTGAGAATTGTGTTTTAGCATCAATTACACACTAAATATGCTGTCATTGTGTATGTTTAATGGATGTCTTTCAGTTTTAAAGATAGACAGACCGATAGATAGATAGATAGAAAGATAGATAGATAGATAGATAGATAGATAGATAGATAGATAGATAGATAGATAGAAAGATAGATAGATAGAAAGATAGATAGATAGATAGATAGACAGACAGACAGACTGATTTCAACTGGAAGCAGTGCTTACATATTGCTTAATTTTTGGTGGTTATTAAATAGTATGGGTAGGCAAGAAAAGTGCATATATCTTTTATTAGCATAAACTTACCCAAATGCGCTCTTGCATATTTAAGGCATTCAAAGTAATAATATTTCACAGCATTAATACAGTTATGTACTAGACTGGACAATGGTAAGCAGAGCCAGTACTTATATCAACAATGGCCTTATCTGTGTGAAGTTTGTATGTTCTCCCTGTGTTTGCGTGGGTTTCCTCCCACACTCCAAAAAACATACTGTTAGGTTAATTGGCTGCTATCAAAATTGACCCTAGTCTCTCCCTCTCTGTCTGTGTGTGAGTGTGTGTCTATATTAGGGAATTTAGACTGTAAGCTCCAATAGGGTAGGGACTGATGTGAATGGGTTCTCTGTACAGCGCTGCGCTATTAGTGACACTATATAAATAAATGATAATGAGGATGATGATGATATGTGTTTACTATGCCTATACACATAGCCAGCTTTCACACTTGATTGGCAGATTAATGCATCATTATTGCTAAGTTTGATAACAGTTGTCTAATACAGTGACACTGGTAGAGAAAACCACTATAGACATTCACATAAGCAGCTCTCATCATCATCATTTATGGCATAAGACTTCTTTAATTATACTAAGTTTTTGAGCAGGTCTGCATTATACTTAATTATATAAGGGAGATGTACTTTTAGTAAAAAGTAGCTCTCCAATTTCAAAAGTACATCAACGTAGTATTAATACTTAGATTTAAAGATTTTCTGGGATAAATGAAATACATTCCCAGCAGCCATCTCCCTTTGCCTCTATCTTATTGCATATTTTGTCCTAATGTGCTTTCATATTTACATGTCACCATGTTTCCATTGGCTAGTACCTTAAAGTCAGATGTCTGTCAAGCAAACTGACCAGTGACAGAATTGCTTTGTGAGGTTTACATCTTTATGACATCAAATGCTTCACATGAAAAATGCAGTTCATTGTCAAAAATCAGCTATATTAGGAGAGTGAGAATTGTGTTTTAGCATCAATTACACACTAAATATGCTGTCATTGTGTATGTTTAATGGATGTCTTTCAGTTTTAAAGATAGACAGACCGATAGATAGATAGATAGATAGAAAGATAGAAAGATAGATAGATAGAAAGATAGATAGATAGATAGACAGACAGACAGACTGATTTCAACTGGAAGCAGTGCTTACATATTGCTTAATTTTTGGTGGTTATTAAATAGTATGGGTAGGCAAGAAAAGTGCATATATCTTTTATTAGCATAAACTTACCCAAATGCGCTCTTGCATATTTAAGGCATTCAAAGTAATAATATTTCACAGCATTAATACAGTTATGTACTAGACTGGACAATGGTAAGCAGAGCCAGTACTTATATCAACAATGGCCTTATCTGTGTGAAGTTTGTATGTTCTCCCTGTGTTTGCGTGGGTTTCCTCCGGGTGCTGTGGTTTCCTCCCACACTCCAAAAAACATACTGTTAGGTTAATTGGCTGCTATCAAAATTGACCCTAGTCTCTCCCTCTCTGTCTGTGTGTGAGTGTGTGTCTATATTAGGGAATTTAGACTGTAAGCTCCAATAGGGTAGGGACTGATGTGAATGGGTTCTCTGTACAGCGCTGCGCTATTAGTGACACTATATAAATAAATGATAATGAGGATGATGATGATATGTGTTTACTATGCCTATACACATAGCCAGCTTTCACACTTGATTGGCAGATTAATGCATCATTATTGCTAAGTTTGATAACAGTTGTCTAATACAGTGACACTGGTAGAGAAAACCACTATAGACATTCACATAAGCAGCTCTCATCATCATCATTTATGGCATAAGACTTCTTTAATTATACTAAGTTTTTGAGCAGGTCTGCATTATACTTAATTATATAAGGGAGATGTACTTTTAGTAAAAAGTAGCTCTCCAATTTCAAAAGTACATCAACGTAGTATTAATACTTAGATTTAAAGATTTTCTGGGATAAATGAAATACATTCCCAGCAGCCATCTCCCTTTGCCTCTATCTTATTGCATATTTTGTCCTAATGTGCTTTCATATTTACATGTCACCATGTTTCCATTGGCTAGTACCTTAAAGTCAGATGTCTGTCAAGCAAACTGACCAGTGACAGAATTGCTTTGTGAGGTTTACATCTTTATGACATCAAATGCTTCACATGAAAAATGCAGTTCATTGTCAAAAATCAGCTATATTAGGAGAGTGAGAATTGTGTTTTAGCATCAATTACACACTAAATATGCTGTCATTGTGTATGTTTAATGGATGTCTTTCAGTTTTAAAGATAGACAGACCGATAGATAGATAGATAGATAGAAAGATAGATAGATAGATAGACAGACAGACAGACAGACTGATTTCAACTGGAAGCAGTGCTTACATATTGCTTAATTTTTGGTGGTTATTAAATAGTATGGGTAGGCAAGAAAAGTGCATATATCTTTTATTAGCATAAACTTACCCAAATGCGCTCTTGCATATTTAAGGCATTCAAAGTAATAATATTTCACAGCATTAATACAGTTATGTACTAGACTGGACAATGGTAAGCAGAGCCAGTACTTATATCAACAATGGCCTTATCTGTGTGAAGTTTGTATGTTCTCCCTGTGTTTGCGTGGGTTTCCTCCCACACTCCAAAAAACATACTGTTAGGTTAATTGGCTGCTATCAAAATTGACCCTAGTCTCTCCCTCTCTGTCTGTGTGTGAGTGTGTGTCTATATTAGGGAATTTAGACTGTAAGCTCCAATAGGGTAGGGACTGATGTGAATGGGTTCTCTGTACAGCGCTGCGCTATTAGTGACACTATATAAATAAATGATAATGAGGATGATGATGATATGTGTTTACTATGCCTATACACATAGCCAGCTTTCACACTTGATTGGCAGATTAATGCATCATTATTGCTAAGTTTGATAACAGTTGTCTAATACAGTGACACTGGTAGAGAAAACCACTATAGACATTCACATAAGCAGCTCTCATCATCATCATTTATGGCATAAGACTTCTTTAATTATACTAAGTTTTTGAGCAGGTCTGCATTATACTTAATTATATAAGGGAGATGTACTTTTAGTAAAAAGTAGCTCTCCAATTTCAAAAGTACATCAACGTAGTATTAATACTTAGATTTAAAGATTTTCTGGGATAAATGAAATACATTCCCAGCAGCCATCTCCCTTTGCCTCTATCTTATTGCATATTTTGTCCTAATGTGCTTTCATATTTACATGTCACCATGTTTCCATTGGCTAGTACCTTAAAGTCAGATGTCTGTCAAGCAAACTGACCAGTGACAGAATTGCTTTGTGAGGTTTACATCTTTATGACATCAAATGCTTCACATGAAAAATGCAGTTCATTGTCAAAAATCAGCTATATTAGGAGAGTGAGAATTGTGTTTTAGCATCAATTACACACTAAATATGCTGTCATTGTGTATGTTTAATGGATGTCTTTCAGTTTTAAAGATAGACAGACGGATAGATAGATAGAAAGATAGAAAGATAGATAGATAGAAAGATAGAAAGATAGATAGATAGATAGATAGACAGACAGACAGACTGATTTCAACTGGAAGCAGTGCTTACATATTGCTTAATTTTTGGTGGTTATTAAATAGTATGGGTAGGCAAGAAAAGTGCATATATCTTTTATTAGCATAAACTTACCCAAATGCGCTCTTGCATATTTAAGGCATTCAAAGTAATAATATTTCACAGCATTAATACAGTTATGTACTAGACTGGACAATGGTAAGCAGAGCCAGTACTTATATCAACAATGGCCTTATCTGTGTGAAGTTTGTATGTTCTCCCTGTGTTTGCGTGGGTTTCCTCTGGGTGCTGTGGTTTCCTCCCACACTCCAAAAAACATACTGTTAGGTTAATTGGCTGCTATCAAAATTGACCCTAGTCTCTCCCTCTCTGTCTGTGTGTGAGTGTGTGTCTATATTAGGGAATTTAGACTGTAAGCTCCAATAGGGTAGGGACTGATGTGAATGGGTTCTCTGTACAGCGCTGCGCTATTAGTGACACTATATAAATAAATGATAATGAGGATGATGATGATATGTGTTTACTATGCCTATACACATAGCCAGCTTTCACACTTGATTGGCAGATTAATGCATCATTATTGCTAAGTTTGATAACAGTTGTCTAATACAGTGACACTGGTAGAGAAAACCACTATAGACATTCACATAAGCAGCTCTCATCATCATCATTTATGGCATAAGACTTCTTTAATTATACTAAGTTTTTGAGCAGGTCTGCATTATACTTAATTATATAAGGGAGATGTACTTTTAGTAAAAAGTAGCTCTCCAATTTCAAAAGTACATCAACGTAGTATTAATACTTAGATTTAAAGATTTTCTGGGATAAATGAAATACATTCCCAGCAGCCATCTCCCTTTGCCTCTATCTTATTGCATATTTTGTCCTAATGTGCTTTCATATTTACATGTCACCATGTTTCCATTGGCTAGTACCTTAAAGTCAGATGTCTGTCAAGCAAACTGACCAGTGACAGAATTGCTTTGTGAGGTTTACATCTTTATGACATCAAATGCTTCACATGAAAAATGCAGTTCATTGTCAAAAATCAGCTATATTAGGAGAGTGAGAATTGTGTTTTAGCATCAATTACACACTAAATATGCTGTCATTGTGTATGTTTAATGGATGTCTTTCAGTTTTAAAGATAGACAGACGGATAGATAGATAGAAAGATAGAAAGATAGATAGATAGAAAGATAGAAAGATAGATAGATAGATAGATAGACAGACAGACAGACAGACAGACTGATTTCAACTGGAAGCAGTGCTTACATATTGCTTAATTTTTGGTGGTTATTAAATAGTATGGGTAGGCAAGAAAAGTGCATATATCTTTTATTAGCATAAACTTACCCAAATGCGCTCTTGCATATTTAAGGCATTCAAAGTAATAATATTTCACAGCATTAATACAGTTATGTACTAGACTGGACAATGGTAAGCAGAGCCAGTACTTATATCAACAATGGCCTTATCTGTGTGAAGTTTGTATGTTCTCCCTGTGTTTGCGTGGGTTTCCTCCGGGTGCTGTGGTTTCCTCCCACACTCCAAAAAACATACTGTTAGGTTAATTGGCTGCTATCAAAATTGACCCTAGTCTCTCCCTCTCTGTCTGTGTGTGAGTGTGTGTCTATATTAGGGAATTTAGACTGTAAGCTCCAATAGGGTAGGGACTGATGTGAATGGGTTCTCTGTACAGCGCTGCGCTATTAGTGACACTATATAAATAAATGATAATGAGGATGATGATGATATGTGTTTACTATGCCTATACACATAGCCAGCTTTCACACTTGATTGGCAGATTAATGCATCATTATTGCTAAGTTTGATAACAGTTGTCTAATACAGTGACACTGGTAGAGAAAACCACTATAGACATTCACATAAGCAGCTCTCATCATCATCATTTATGGCATAAGACTTCTTTAATTATACTAAGTTTTTGAGCAGGTCTGCATTATACTTAATTATATAAGGGAGATGTACTTTTAGTAAAAAGTAGCTCTCCAATTTCAAAAGTACATCAACGTAGTATTAATACTTAGATTTAAAGATTTTCTGGGATAAATGAAATACATTCCCAGCAGCCATCTCCCTTTGCCTCTATCTTATTGCATATTTTGTCCTAATGTGCTTTCATATTTACATGTCACCATGTTTCCATTGGCTAGTACCTTAAAGTCAGATGTCTGTCAAGCAAACTGACCAGTGACAGAATTGCTTTGTGAGGTTTACATCTTTATGACATCAAATGCTTCACATGAAAAATGCAGTTCATTGTCAAAAATCAGCTATATTAGGAGAGTGAGAATTGTGTTTTAGCATCAATTACACACTAAATATGCTGTCATTGTGTATGTTTAATGGATGTCTTTCAGTTTTAAAGATAGACAGACGGATAGATAGATAGAAAGATAGAAAGATAGATAGATAGATAGACAGACAGACAGACTGATTTCAACTGGAAGCAGTGCTTACATATTGCTTAATTTTTGGTGGTTATTAAATAGTATGGGTAGGCAAGAAAAGTGCATATATCTTTTATTAGCATAAACTTACCCAAATGCGCTCTTGCATATTTAAGGCATTCAAAGTAATAATATTTCACAGCATTAATACAGTTATGTACTAGACTGGACAATGGTAAGCAGAGCCAGTACTTATATCAACAATGGCCTTATCTGTGTGAAGTTTGTATGTTCTCCCTGTGTTTGCGTGGGTTTCCTCCGGGTGCTGTGGTTTCCTCCCACACTCCAAAAAACATACTGTTAGGTTAATTGGCTGCTATCAAAATTGACCCTAGTCTCTCCCTCTCTGTCTGTGTGTGAGTGTGTGTCTATATTAGGGAATTTAGACTGTAAGCTCCAATAGGGTAGGGACTGATGTGAATGGGTTCTCTGTACAGCGCTGCGCTATTAGTGACACTATATAAATAAATGATAATGAGGATGATGATGATATGTGTTTACTATGCCTATACACATAGCCAGCTTTCACACTTGATTGGCAGATTAATGCATCATTATTGCTAAGTTTGATAACAGTTGTCTAATACAATGACACTGGTAGAGAAAACCACTATAGACATTCACATAAGCAGCTCTCATCATCATCATTTATGGCATAAGACTTCTTTAATTATACTAAGTTTTTGAGCAGGTCTGCATTATACTTAATTATATAAGGGAGATGTACTTTTAGTAAAAAGTAGCTCTCCAATTTCAAAAGTACATCAACGTAGTATTAATACTTAGATTTAAAGATTTTCTGGGATAAATGAAATACATTCCCAGCAGTCATCTCCCTTTGCCTCTATCTTAGTTTAAGTGAAGCCCTAAGCTGAGGGCAATTAAAATTTTGTGCTATATTTCATCAGCACTGCATTAGGAGTTAAACATTTGGTGTCAGCCAGCCTATCACTCCTGGGGGAGTGGTTTCACAGGAGGGCATAAATTACATGGGAGATGGGGGCTGGCTCTCTCTTGTCCTGGATGCCAGATAAGGAGACAGTGGCTGTGCAGTCAGGCTGAGTACCATATATTACTTGTTCTGTCATTTGTTTCATTGTTTTTCTCTCTTGCTCTTCTCCCTCTTTCCCTCACTTGGGCTTTATTCTCCCCTAACTAATTCTTCTTTCCTCCTCTGCCTCCTTTAGTTCTCCCCTTCCACAGCTCGTTCATCCAACTCTCCCCCCGCCCCCTCCCAACCCCATCTCGCTGCCCAGCTCTGTAGCACCCAGTCCCACAGTAGTATAGTTTAAATTTGGCCACCATGTCCCGTCCACGCCGTAGTGTAGGTACCCCAGCCCGCTTCCAAGAGAGCCCAGATAGTATTGCTGATGTGCGGGCGGTAGCCCCGCCCCCCGGAGCCGCCGTGGCGGCCATTTTAAAATTTCAACAAGTGCCTGCGAGCGGTGGAGGGGAGCCTCTCACCGCCGCAGGTGCTGGGCTTATGTCGGCGCCTGAGCTTGCTAGGAGCTCAGGTAGCCAGGGGGACAAGAGGGCAGAAGCCTCTGAAGTGGCAGCGCCTGTCGGCGGTGGCGGGGAGCCGCTCACCGCTGCAGGCTCTGTAGGGATGATGTCACCAGAGCTCATTAGGAGCTCCGGTCAGCTTGACATTTGCACAGTGGGTTTAGAAGTGCCTGTCAGCGGTGGAGGGGAGCCTCTCACCGCTGCAGGCTCAGGGGGGAGTTTTAACCCTGTCAGTAAGGGCAATGTGGAGCCTGTGAGTGGTGGAGGGGACCCTCACACCACAGCAGGCTTACTGGATGGGGTTTCACCAAGGGGCATTAGGAGCCCTGTTAGCCAAGAGCCTTTGGTTATGGCAGAAAGAATGGTGGGTGAGCCTGTCAGCGGGGGAGGGGAGCCTCTCGCCGCCGCAGACACTCTGAGTGCACAGGCTCGAGAGGCCACTGGTGCCTCCATTCGCCGAAAGGGCAATAAAAAGGGTAATGTCAGAAGGTCACGTGCGCCAGAGCGGGCTGTGAGCCCTCCCAATGCTGGTGCACGTAAACAGGTAAGGGGAGCGAAGAGAGGTAGGGGAGGCAGGATGTTATCCCCGTCAATCAATCGCTCACGGGAAAGTAATGTGACCCCACATACAAGGAACACTGCTAGCGAAATCGGGGTGGGGGTTGTTAGCGAGCAAATGGAGGTTTCAGCACACAATTTTAGTTATGTTCCGGTCCACGGTTCCAATTATTTCCCACATACACCCCCTTCATTTGAACCGCAGAATGTCATACCCAACACAGTTATGCCGCCCCCTACTCCCGGAAGTCTAGGGAGTAATAACATAGGGAGAGGGAGGGCTCAAACAGGGTTCCCACACGCAAGTTTGCCCACATTAATGCCAGAAGGGTGGTCAAGGCATAGCGGCCGCACATTATCATCGGGAGGCCCTTCAGCGTCGTTGGGCGCCCCAAGTATAATTGGATCACAGTTCCCTATGTTCGAGCAAGAAGTTACTGGTCCATCTTGGTTTCCTTCGGGGGTGGGCAATATTTTGCCTTATCGAGGACGGGCCGTAACGCAGCCGGGGAACCCCCCCTTTAACGCCGATAATAACCAGTCCCAATACGGGCAGCCCTTTCACGTCCATAACATTCAGGCAAGTAATAACGCAGCCTGGTCCCTCCCTTACCCTCCCCCTCAGACACAAGGGGAACATAGTATGGCCAGACTATGGATTGCTCCATATCCGCCGCAGGAGAGAAGCCTGCCGCAGATCGGAGCACACTTTTCGTGGAGGCAGGATACTTCCCCTCCGGTAGGTCACATTCATAGCCCCGCTCCCTATCCGGTTAGCAGGCCTTTGGATCATCCACAAACCCAGGGTTTTGGTAGTGGTGCTACTAGGGATAATAGGGCATTAATGTCGCTCAGCAGTGTGGGGCATGGGTGTGCAGTAATGGATGTTTTGCCGGCTGCTAACGTTTCTTCTCGCCCAGTAACACAGGCACAGCCAGATAATGGAATCGTCGCGGTTGGAGGAGGAGCTTCAATACAACAAGCTGGTATGCCGGCCAGTGGACCCGAGACGACAGGAATCATCACAGCGGCCGCTGGGTCTCAAGCCATCGCCCCACAGCCGGGACAAGGGATTCCGGTTACCATTGCTGGTGAGAACCCTTCTTTATTGACACTACACCCATTGACACATAGCGCTCCAATGTCATCTACTGATGACGATTCGTCAGATGATGAGCAAGGACCGCGCAAGCTGCTGCGATTATTAAAGGAACATTTGGTTCAACCAGTGAAAGCGGCTCCCGCAGTAGCCTTGCCTCGCGCAGCGTTAGGGGGCCCCATGGTGTTGTGTGACAATACGGCGCTACTGACAGGTGTGAGACCATGTGTGAGGGACAGGATCAACAAAGGATTCCTGGTGGATATGTTTACCTTAACGAAACAATCCAAAAAGCAGTTGACAGCTGCGTGTAGTAGAGGGGGAATAGGTGAGGAAGCTTACCGGTCATTCCATAACTGGTTGTCAGGCTTCTGCGTATTCGCGGCCTGTTACTTGGAAACCAGACCCGAGGCGCTGGTAGACATATGGCGCTACCTGCACCTCATAACGGAGATGGTAGTCAATGATGGGCCTACAATATGGCGTAGGTATGACGAGAGTTTCAGGGAAAAAGCCAACGGGATGAAGCGTATTCCCTTTGAGTGCAAGGATGTTGAAACGTGGTCGAAACTAATGCGACCTCAGAGTGAGGAGCAACGTCCAAGTGTCAGGTTTCCAGGAGGAGGGGGGCGTGGAGCCCCCCGCCGTAAGCAGAACAGATGTTTTGCGTTCAATAATTCCACCTGCAACAGGGGGGACAACTGCAGGTATAGGCACGCCTGTGCGATCTGTAGAGGCCCGCACCCAGTGCGGGAATGCACCAGGAATGCTCCAGGTGCAGGAAGGGGACGGGGCATGTCAGGACCCACTGGGCAAGGCCCCATCGCCCATTAAGTTAGATGTGTTGGTCAGATGGCTTGGTTTCTTTCCTGATGCCGCACAAGCCAAGTTTCTGAAAGAAGGTTTCACTGTAGGTTTTAGGCTTCCCATATCCGGGCCGGTACGGTCCGGGGATGGCCGGAATTTGAAGTCGGCGTCTGTCTTGCCAGAAGTAGTACTCGAAAAGGTCAATAAAGAAGTGGCCTTAGGAAGGATGCAGGGTCCTTTTCCGTCTCCTCCGTTGACGAACTTAATCTTATCCCCTATAGGAGTAGTGCCTAAGAAAGCTGAGGGTAAATACCGGTTAATTCAGCACCTGTCCCACCCCATCGGTTCGTCGGTAAACGACGCCATAGATGCTCACCATAGCTCGGTAATTTACCAGTCTTTCGAGGAAGCTTTGGCCCTAGTGAGATCTTATGGGAAAGGCGCACTTCTAGCTAAGCTGGACATCGAGTCTGCTTTTAGACTTCTCCCGCTTCACCCAGAATCTTTTAGATTCATGGGCTTCAAATTCCAAGACGGCTTTTATATTGATCGCTGTCTTCCTATGGGCTGTTCGGTGTCATGTTCGTTTTTTGAGTGCTTCAGCTCCTTCCTGCATTGGTGTATACAAGCAGGAACGGGCCACGTGGGGGTAGCACACTATTTAGACGATTTTTTGTTTGTAGGCCCAGGTTCATCCCTTGTTTGCTCTGAAATTTTGTTTGCAGCAAAAGCTCTTTTTGTTGTTATGGGAGTTCCTATTGCCCATGACAAAACAGAGGGTCCCGCCACCTGCTTATCATTTCTGGGAATAGAGATAGACACCATGGTAGGATGTTGTCGCTTACCCAGGGATAAGATTGAGAAACTGCAAACAATCATATCGGAGGTTCTGAGTGCAGATGCTAGCTCTCTGCGGCGCATCCAGTCACTTCTGGGTACATTGAATTTTGCTTGTAGGGTAATCCCTATGGGCAGGATATTTAGCAGGAAGTTACAATTGGCCACAGCTGGCTTGACAAGGCCTCATGCACGGATTCGCCTAGCATCCGATATTAGGGCAGATCTTAAGATCTGGGCAACTTTCTTGCAAGATTTTAATGGCGTGCGGATTTGGCCTGAATGTCCAGTATCTAGTAGGGAATTAGAACTGCACACGGATGCTTCCGGAGCCCACGGCTTCGGAACCTTTTTTCAAGGGGAATGGTGTGCGGCTACTTGGCCGACGGAATGGCATATAAATGGCCTAGTTAAGAACATGTTGGTGCTAGAGCTGTTTCCCATAGTACTGTCCCTAGAGCTATGGGCGAAGAGTTTGTCTGGCCGGAACGTAGTGTTCTGGTGTGACAATCTCGGGGTAGTTCAAGCTATTAATCGTCAGACCGCTTCCTCTCTGCCAGCAGTTAACTTATTACGCAGACTGGTGTTACGTTCGTTAGAGTTCGACATTTCATTTCGGGCCAAACATGTTCCCGGCATAGAGAATCACATAGCTGACTCTCTATCTCGCTGCCAATGGCGGCGTTTCCGGTTTTTAGCACCCCAAGCTAGACTAACTGGTATTCCCTGTCCCCTTTCCGCTTGGCAGATGGTCGAGCCGGTATAATGGGTCTGGCGGAATTGTCGTTGGCTGCTTCCACAAGAAAATCGTATAGAACTGCCTGGCACCAATGGCAATTGTTCCTGAGTTCGTATCCGGGCTGTCACCCTTCAACTCAAAAGGATCCCATGTTAGATTTCATGTGGAGTAGGTACCTCCAAGGAGCATCAAAATCCAATATGGCCTCTACCCTGTCAGGGATTTCCTTTATGGCTCGTCTGCATAGTGTGGCGGACCCCACTAAGGGCTTCATGATCTCCAAAGCATTGAGAGGTTGGGCAAAGGAACGGCCGGTAGAGGTGGACGCAAGACGTCCCATTTCCGTAGCTATTTTGAGGTTATTGGTTAGTGCTCTCACAGTGGTCACAACGAATCAGTATGAATCGCTCCTTTTCAGCACAGCATTTTGCATGGCCTTCCATGGGGCTTTTAGAATAAGTGAACTGGTTGCGCGATCTAATGCAGATATTGGTAATGCGCTATTGGCGAAGTATACATATATTACTGATTCACACGTGGGTTGTAAATTAGCCAGCTCAAAGACTGACCAACTTAGTAAAGGGCATTGGTTTAACATAGCAGCACAGGAAGATACGGGTATATGCCCGGTGGCTTGGTGCTCAAAATTTTCAATAGTTCGCCCAAAAGAAGGGAAGATGTGGCTGATACATGCAGATGGTTCACCCCTTTCCAAATTCCAATTTAATGCAGTATTTAAACGTGGGTTGGGGCATGTGGGTTTAGACCCATCGCTCTATGGTACCCATTCATTTAGAATCGGGGCGGCTACTGCCGCAGCAGAAAGAGGCGAGTTGCCCTCGGTTATACAGGCAATAGGCCGCTGGAAGTCAGGAGCTTATAAGTCATATATACGCCCACAACCCTAGCATAAGGTAAATACTGCCCCACCATGGCGATAACCTTGGGCTCTGCTGCTTGTCGCTTTTAGCGAGGGCGTGAGGGGATTTTTTCCCTGTTTTCACTGGATCAAGGTCTGATTGGCTATGGGCCTCCAGGGTTTGCAGGTTTTTTGTCCTTCACCTTGGTTATTGCTGCCTACCCCTTCCCATCATGGTTCACTGTACTACTACAGGTATTCATATATTATGTCGGCTTGTACGGCTGATTGTAGTCAGGGAAGTAGGCACAATAATATTTTAAGCTGGTGGCAATGCGTAAAGTGTGCGCTTAGGCGTTTACACTTGGTAAGTTTTGAACAGCATGCAAGTTGGTCAGTCTTTGGTGAAGCGGCTATTGTGATGGGATCGCGCTGGCGGATGTATTCTTAACATACAGGGATCGGTAAGGTAAAGCGGATCCACAGCCATGGGAACTGCTTGGTCAACATTATCCTGCATGTTATAGTTTTTAGCTGTCGTATGTCACTTCAGGGGAGAAAGCGGTCCCACAGTTTATTGGACCTGCTTGGATAAACACCCCGATAGTTTGTACTTTAGATATAAAAGGTATGACATACGTCAGTGGACGGAGGCTAAAGCGGTCTGGCAGTAACATGTAGACCTGTGTTTTTAAATAAACCTTTTATACTCATATTTATGTGCTGCAGCTTTGGAGGATAAAGCAGTCTTATGGTGCACATTGACCTGCTTGGTAGTTGACCTTCAATATTTAGTATGCATACACTGCAGTTTATGGAGTTTTAAGCCGTGTCATAGTTCATTTAGACCGGCTTGGTATACGAATTTATGTTAAAGCGGTTCGTTAGTTGCACCGGAACCCGCTTGGTTGTTTCTCCATTTTTTAATATGTTATAAGGTTAAAGTGGTCTCTTTAAATTTACATCCAGACCTGCTTGGTTTTAAGATACCTCCGGTTTTCTCTGTTATGAGAAAAAGTTTGTTAATTAGTTGCTCATGGACCAATGGGTGTTAAGCTTCAGGATAGCTTGTCATGACCTTCTGTGGAGTGCAGAGGTTGATTCACACCAGCAGATATATATGTTTGGTTCGAATGAGCAAATTAATTTTATGGCCCTAACCAATTATATTTTTTGGTCTTAGGTCTGCAGAAGATTAACGTATGGGTCATAGGCCACTCATATGTATATTGGGCCGAGAAACATCATATGGCCTACGACTGGTCCCTATTTACCAACCCTATAACATTCAGATGGGTTGGAAGGAGGGGATTGTTATGGCATGCTATCATGCCACTTTTGGACAACGAAATCAATCAATTTGGCCCCCCTGACATTCTATTGGTTCATGCAGGCGGTAATGATCTAGGCCATGTCAAATCCTTGGATTTAATTATAGGTATAAGAGAGGATTTGAGAGCGTTACATGCTAGATGGCCTGGGATTAGGATAGGTTGGTCCCACATTATCCCCCGCCTTGCTTGGAGAATGCCCATCGCCCCTCCCGTTATGAAGACCATAATTCGGAAGGTCAATAAGGCCGCAAGTAAAGTGGTCGAAGCTTTAGGTGGGTTTGCTATTGCTCACCCATGGATTACGGTGAGGCACACTCATTTTTTCCGTACAGACGGGGTGCACCTCACAGATGAGGGCATGGAGTGGTTCATTATTCATCTTTATAGGTTTTTAGGTCCCTTAGTTCTTTCTCTGTGTGGCGGGCCAGGTTCCCGTTAAAGGGTCCTGGCTGTGGGTAGGAGAGCAATGCAGTCAGCGGCTGATCGAAGGTGCTACCGTTTAATTGGCCGCACGTCACTGCCCCTTTTGCAGTAACCTGACTCTTGGCCTCTGGGGCGGAGGATATACGGTCGTATATGACAATGTGAGTCCAGAAGGGGGCAGTCACGATGACGCCAAGTTTAGTACCGACCAATCGTAAAGACTTGGGATCCGTAAAGTCTTGGGACAGCGGTATTGCTTCACCTTACGCTGGATTGGTTTAAAGTTTAGTCGTTAGCTGACTGCTTCGCTCTCGTCGCCATTCAGAGTTTTAAAATAAAATTCTTCCACAAAAATAAATACGCCCCTTTTTTGCCAAACTTATATCTTGTGTCCGTGTCGTTATTTTAGATAAGAGGTATTAAGTGTTTAATCATTAAGGTATAAGTGCAAAGATAAAAGGTATTAGCACTGAACATTTTAGTTTAAGTGAAGCCCTAAGCTGAGGGCAATTAAAATTTTGTGCTATATTTCATCAGCACTGCATTAGGAGTTAAACATTTGGTGTCAGCCAGCCTATCACTCCTGGGGGAGTGGTTTCACAGGAGGGCATAAATTACATGGGAGATGGGGGCTGGCTCTCTCTTGTCCTGGATGCCAGATACCTCCCTCCCGCCCGGCATAAGCTGGTTATACTAAATTCAGGCCTTGTCTTAGGTCAAGGCGCTGCGGGTAGGAGAGCAATGCAGTCAGCGGCTGATCGAAGGTGCTACCGTTTAATTGGCCGCACGTCACTGCCCCTTTTGCAGTAACCTGACTCTTGGCCTCTGGGGCGGAGGATATACGGTCGTATATGACAATGTGAGTCCAGAAGGGGGCAGTCACGATGACGCCAAGTTTAGTACCGACCAATCGTAAAGACTTGGGATCCGTAAAGTCTTGGGACAGCGGTATTGCTTCACCTTACGCTGGATTGGTTTAAAGTTTAGTCGTTAGCTGACTGCTTCGCTCTCGTCGCCATTCAGAGTTTTAAAATAAAATTCTTCCACAAAAATAAATACGCCCCTTTTTTGCCAAACTTATATCTTGTGTCCGTGTCGTTATTTTAGATAAGAGGTATTAAGTGTTTAATCATTAAGGTATAAGTGCAAAGATAAAAGGTATTAGCACTGAACATTTTATTGCTTTGTGAGGTTTACATCTTTATGACATCAAATGCTTCACATGAAAAATGCAGTTCATTGTCAAAAATCAGCTATATTAGGAGAGTGAGAATTGTGTTTTAGCATCAATTACACACTAAATATGCTGTCATTGTGTATGTTTAATGGATGTCTTTCAGTTTTAAAGATAGACAGACGGATAGATAGATAGATAGATAGACAGACAGACAGACAGACAGACTGATTTCAACTGGAAGCAGTGCTTACATATTGCTTAATTTTTGGTGGTTATTAAATAGTATGGGTAGGCAAGAAAAGTGCATATATCTTTTATTAGCATAAACTTACCCAAATGCGCTCTTGCATATTTAAGGCATTCAAAGTAATAATATTTCACAGCATTAATACAGTTATGTACTAGACTGGACAATGGTAAGCAGAGCCAGTACTTATATCAACAATGGCCTTATCTGTGTGAAGTTTGTATGTTCTCCCTGTGTTTGCGTGGGTTTCCTCCCACACTCCAAAAAACATACTGTTAGGTTAATTGGCTGCTATCAAAATTGACCCTAGTCTCTCCCTCTCTGTCTGTGTGTGAGTGTGTGTCTATATTAGGGAATTTAGACTGTAAGCTCCAATAGGGTAGGGACTGATGTGAATGGGTTCTCTGTACAGCGCTGCGCTATTAGTGACACTATATAAATAAATGATAATGAGGATGATGATGATATGTGTTTACTATGCCTATACACATAGCCAGCTTTCACACTTGATTGGCAGATTAATGCATCATTATTGCTAAGTTTGATAACAGTTGTCTAATACAGTGACACTGGTAGAGAAAACCACTATAGACATTCACATAAGCAGCTCTCATCATCATCATTTATGGCATAAGACTTCTTTAATTATACTAAGTTTTTGAGCAGGTCTGCATTATACTTAATTATATAAGGGAGATGTACTTTTAGTAAAAAGTAGCTCTCCAATTTCAAAAGTACATCAACGTAGTATTAATACTTAGATTTAAAGATTTTCTGGGATAAATGAAATACATTCCCAGCAGCCATCTCCCTTTGCCTCTATCTTATTGCATATTTTGTCCTAATGTGCTTTCATATTTACATGTCACCATGTTTCCATTGGCTAGTACCTTAAAGTCAGATGTCTGTCAAGCAAACTGACCAGTGACAGAATTGCTTTGTGAGGTTTACATCTTTATGACATCAAATGCTTCACATGAAAAATGCAGTTCATTGTCAAAAATCAGCTATATTAGGAGAGTGAGAATTGTGTTTTAGCATCAATTACACACTAAATATGCTGTCATTGTGTATGTTTAATGGATGTCTTTCAGTTTTAAAGATAGACAGACCGATAGATAGATAGAAAGATAGAAAGATAGATAGATAGAAAGATAGATAGACAGACAGACTGATTTCAACTGGAAGCAGTGCTTACATATTGCTTAATTTTTGGTGGTTATTAAATAGTATGGGTAGGCAAGAAAAGTGCATATATCTTTTATTAGCATAAACTTACCCAAATGCGCTCTTGCATATTTAAGGCATTCAAAGTAATAATATTTCACAGCATTAATACAGTTATGTACTAGACTGGACAATGGTAAGCAGAGCCAGTACTTATATCAACAATGGCCTTATCTGTGTGAAGTTTGTATGTTCTCCCTGTGTTTGCGTGGGTTTCCTCCGGGTGCTGTGGTTTCCTCCCACACTCCAAAAAACATACTGTTAGGTTAATTGGCTGCTATCAAAATTGACCCTAGTCTCTCCCTCTCTGTCTGTGTGTGAGTGTGTGTCTATATTAGGGAATTTAGACTGTAAGCTCCAATAGGGTAGGGACTGATGTGAATGGGTTCTCTGTACAGCGCTGCGCTATTAGTGACACTATATAAATAAATGATAATGAGGATGATGATGTGATAAAGAGTGCATAAATAATATATTATTTATGCTTAATTTTATAATATATAACAGAGATTCAGTCACAGTTGAATTAGCACACTAGCTTTGCACAAAATTAGCCATTCTGCCCCCCACCTGTGATTGTGGGTGGTAACTAAATACTTAAACAGGTTTTCAGCATTTTGTCTGTAATTAGCAAATGAAAGCCTATAGCCAGCTTCCAGACTGCGCCCACAAGAGGTGTTTAGTAGACAAAGAAATTAGCCTGGACACTTTCACTCCATGCTGGATTTCGGACTGATAGGTAATGTAGCTCCTAGGTGAACAGGCCTACTTAGGCCCTGACTAGTATGGAGTGTGCATGACATGAAAGGTGAGTGTGAGCATGTTATAATGTGTTGTTGAATGGAGGACATAAGATTGAATGATTATTTGTTGTAAGTGATATGAAAGTTTAAGTGAGAATGAAAGTTTGAATTGATTGGATTGATATGGACAGAGTTATATGGACAGAGTTACATAAATGCATGCCTGGTTGGGATAAATGAAAGCATTTGTGTTTATACATAGTTAATGCTGTGCTGTGACTTGTGGAGTGCTGTACTATACATAGTCTGGATCCTGGTTGGGATAAATGATAGCATTTGTGTTTGGATCGATTTGTTAGGCTTTGGGAATGGAGACGTTTGTGCTATGTGTGAAATATCAGGTGTTAAAATTGGCCAGTGGACATTGTGCGTTTACTGCTGATTATAGAGCTATTTGTGGTGGATTGGCTAAATACTGCTTGTAATGAGTAATGGGTCTGTACTGAGTTCACATTGTTTAGTAACTGTAATTGTTTAGTAGGCCTTGTGGGCCTACAAGCATGGCAAGTCAGCCATTTTGGATGGTGACTACATTGCATAGAAAGTGATGGATTAGGAAGTGATCAGATTGTGGTTAAGTGATCAGATTGTTAGATATGCATAGAAAGTGCAGGTTATGTTGGTTTATGCATAGAAAGTGTAGTAGTTTGAACTGGTTGAAACCATGTGCTTGAAAATGGCCGCTAGACTTTAAGTGAGGTATGTTTGTGGTCTGTATGGATTCTCCCCTCCCCCTTCACTACACAATGCACACACACACACACCTTTAGACAATAGTTAGTCAAAATACACACAATTACATATATATCTATATTACAGGCAATAAGTATGATATATATTGCACTAAAGCTATATTGTGTGTACAATATTGTTACGCTGTTTATTGTTCTATAATATAATACAACACACTTTAAACAAATCCTATATCTTGTCGTGATTATTCTTGAAACTTGTCGATATAAAGAAATATAAAAATGATATTTCATGGGTTAATTCAGAAATACCTTTTGCGAGGAGTTGTTAACGGTATTAAATGGTCATACATATATTTGCCAGTATATTAAGGAGATTGTAACCCAAAAAGGAGAAAAGGAAAATACTTTCACATGATGATATGTGTTTACTATGCCTATACACATAGCCAGCTTTCACACTTGATTGGCAGATTAATGCATCATTATTGCTAAGTTTGATAACAGTTGTCTAATACAGTGACACTGGTAGAGAAAACCACTATAGACATTCACATAAGCAGCTCTCATCATCATCATTTATGGCATAAGACTTCTTTAATTATACTAAGTTTTTGAGCAGGTCTGCATTATACTTAATTATATAAGGGAGATGTACTTTTAGTAAAAAGTAGCTCTCCAATTTCAAAAGTACATCAACGTAGTATTAATACTTAGATTTAAAGATTTTCTGGGATAAATGAAATACATTCCCAGCAGCCATCTCCCTTTGCCTCTATCTTATTGCATATTTTGTCCTAATGTGCTTTCATATTTACATGTCACCATGTTTCCATTGGCTAGTACCTTAAAGTCAGATGTCTGTCAAGCAAACTGACCAGTGACAGAATTGCTTTGTGAGGTTTACATCTTTATGACATCAAATGCTTCACATGAAAAATGCAGTTCATTGTCAAAAATCAGCTATATTAGGAGAGTGAGAATTGTGTTTTAGCATCAATTACACACTAAATATGCTGTCATTGTGTATGTTTAATGGATGTCTTTCAGTTTTAAAGATAGACAGACGGATAGATAGATAGAAAGATAGAAAGATAGATAGACAGACAGACAGACTGATTTCAACTGGAAGCAGTGCTTACATATTGCTTAATTTTTGGTGGTTATTAAATAGTATGGGTAGGCAAGAAAAGTGCATATATCTTTTATTAGCATAAACTTACCCAAATGCGCTCTTGCATATTTAAGGCATTCAAAGTAATAATATTTCACAGCATTAATACAGTTATGTACTAGACTGGACAATGGTAAGCAGAGCCAGTACTTATATCAACAATGGCCTTATCTGTGTGAAGTTTGTATGTTCTCCCTGTGTTTGCGTGGGTTTCCTCCCACACTCCAAAAAACATACTGTTAGGTTAATTGGCTGCTATCAAAATTGACCCTAGTCTCTCCCTCTCTGTCTGTGTGTGAGTGTGTGTCTATATTAGGGAATTTAGACTGTAAGCTCCAATAGGGTAGGGACTGATGTGAATGGGTTCTCTGTACAGCGCTGCGCTATTAGTGACACTATATAAATAAATGATAATGAGGATGATGATGATATGTGTTTACTATGCCTATACACATAGCCAGCTTTCACACTTGATTGGCAGATTAATGCATCATTATTGCTAAGTTTGATAACAGTTGTCTAATACAGTGACACTGGTAGAGAAAACCACTATAGACATTCACATAAGCAGCTCTCATCATCATCATTTATGGCATAAGACTTCTTTAATTATACTAAGTTTTTGAGCAGGTCTGCATTATACTTAATTATATAAGGGAGATGTACTTTTAGTAAAAAGTAGCTCTCCAATTTCAAAAGTACATCAACGTAGTATTAATACTTAGATTTAAAGATTTTCTGGGATAAATGAAATACATTCCCAGCAGCCATCTCCCTTTGCCTCTATCTTATTGCATATTTTGTCCTAATGTGCTTTCATATTTACATGTCACCATGTTTCCATTGGCTAGTACCTTAAAGTCAGATGTCTGTCAAGCAAACTGACCAGTGACAGAATTGCTTTGTGAGGTTTACATCTTTATGACATCAAATGCTTCACATGAAAAATGCAGTTCATTGTCAAAAATCAGCTATATTAGGAGAGTGAGAATTGTGTTTTAGCATCAATTACACACTAAATATGCTGTCATTGTGTATGTTTAATGGATGTCTTTCAGTTTTAAAGATAGACAGACGGATAGATAGATAGATAGAAAGATAGAAAGATAGATAGATAGAAAGATAGAAAGATAGATAGATAGATAGATAGATAGATAGACAGACAGACAGACTGATTTCAACTGGAAGCAGTGCTTACATATTGCTTAATTTTTGGTGGTTATTAAATAGTATGGGTAGGCAAGAAAAGTGCATATATCTTTTATTAGCATAAACTTACCCAAATGCGCTCTTGCATATTTAAGGCATTCAAAGTAATAATATTTCACAGCATTAATACAGTTATGTACTAGACTGGACAATGGTAAGCAGAGCCAGTACTTATATCAACAATGGCCTTATCTGTGTGAAGTTTGTATGTTCTCCCTGTGTTTGCGTGGGTTTCCTCCGGGTGCTGTGGTTTCCTCCCACACTCCAAAAAACATACTGTTAGGTTAATTGGCTGCTATCAAAATTGACCCTAGTCTCTCCCTCTCTGTCTGTGTGTGAGTGTGTGTCTATATTAGGGAATTTAGACTGTAAGCTCCAATAGGGTAGGGACTGATGTGAATGGGTTCTCTGTACAGCGCTGCGCTATTAGTGACACTATATAAATAAATGATAATGAGGATGATGATGATATGTGTTTACTATGCCTATACACATAGCCAGCTTTCACACTTGATTGGCAGATTAATGCATCATTATTGCTAAGTTTGATAACAGTTGTCTAATACAATGACACTGGTAGAGAAAACCACTATAGACATTCACATAAGCAGCTCTCATCATCATCATTTATGGCATAAGACTTCTTTAATTATACTAAGTTTTTGAGCAGGTCTGCATTATACTTAATTATATAAGGGAGATGTACTTTTAGTAAAAAGTAGCTCTCCAATTTCAAAAGTACATCAACGTAGTATTAATACTTAGATTTAAAGATTTTCTGGGATAAATGAAATACATTCCCAGCAGCCATCTCCCTTTGCCTCTATCTTATTGCATATTTTGTCCTAATGTGCTTTCATATTTACATGTCACCATGTTTCCATTGGCTAGTACCTTAAAGTCAGATGTCTGTCAAGCAAACTGACCAGTGACAGAATTGCTTTGTGAGGTTTACATCTTTATGACATCAAATGCTTCACATGAAAAATGCAGTTCATTGTCAAAAATCAGCTATATTAGGAGAGTGAGAATTGTGTTTTAGCATCAATTACACACTAAATATGCTGTCATTGTGTATGTTTAATGGATGTCTTTCAGTTTTAAAGATAGACAGACGGATAGATAGAAAGATAGAAAGATAGATAGATAGAAAGATAGAAAGATAGATAGATAGATAGATAGATAGACAGACAGACAGACTGATTTCAACTGGAAGCAGTGCTTACATATTGCTTAATTTTTGGTGGTTATTAAATAGTATGGGTAGGCAAGAAAAGTGCATATATCTTTTATTAGCATAAACTTACCCAAATGCGCTCTTGCATATTTAAGGCATTCAAAGTAATAATATTTCACAGCATTAATACAGTTATGTACTAGACTGGACAATGGTAAGCAGAGCCAGTACTTATATCAACAATGGCCTTATCTGTGTGAAGTTTGTATGTTCTCCCTGTGTTTGCGTGGGTTTCCTCCCACACTCCAAAAAACATACTGTTAGGTTAATTGGCTGCTATCAAAATTGACCCTAGTCTCTCCCTCTCTGTCTGTGTGTGAGTGTGTGTCTATATTAGGGAATTTAGACTGTAAGCTCCAATAGGGTAGGGACTGATGTGAATGGGTTCTCTGTACAGCGCTGCGCTATTAGTGACACTATATAAATAAATGATAATGAGGATGATGATGATATGTGTTTACTATGCCTATACACATAGCCAGCTTTCACACTTGATTGGCAGATTAATGCATCATTATTGCTAAGTTTGATAACAGTTGTCTAATACAGTGACACTGGTAGAGAAAACCACTATAGACATTCACATAAGCAGCTCTCATCATCATCATTTATGGCATAAGACTTCTT
This sequence comes from Mixophyes fleayi, assembly GCF_038048845.1. Taxonomy (NCBI): domain Eukaryota; kingdom Metazoa; phylum Chordata; class Amphibia; order Anura; family Limnodynastidae; genus Mixophyes; species Mixophyes fleayi. The sequence continues at coordinate 129,761 of NW_027448113.1, read as the reverse complement.
TAATTATACTAAGTTTTTGAGCAGGTCTGCATTATACTTAATTATATAAGGGAGATGTACTTTTAGTAAAAAGTAGCTCTCCAATTTCAAAAGTACATCAACGTAGTATTAATACTTAGATTTAAAGATTTTCTGGGATAAATGAAATACATTCCCAGCAGCCATCTCCCTTTGCCTCTATCTTATTGCATATTTTGTCCTAATGTGCTTTCATATTTACATGTCACCATGTTTCCATTGGCTAGTACCTTAAAGTCAGATGTCTGTCAAGCAAACTGACCAGTGACAGAATTGCTTTGTGAGGTTTACATCTTTATGACATCAAATGCTTCACATGAAAAATGCAGTTCATTGTCAAAAATCAGCTATATTAGGAGAGTGAGAATTGTGTTTTAGCATCAATTACACACTAAATATGCTGTCATTGTGTATGTTTAATGGATGTCTTTCAGTTTTAAAGATAGACAGACGGATAGATAGATAGAAAGATAGAAAGATAGATAGATAGATAGATAGATAGATAGATAGATAGACAGACAGACAGACAGACTGATTTCAACTGGAAGCAGTGCTTACATATTGCTTAATTTTTGGTGGTTATTAAATAGTATGGGTAGGCAAGAAAAGTGCATATATCTTTTATTAGCATAAACTTACCCAAATGCGCTCTTGCATTTTTAAGGCATTCAAAGTAATAATATTTCACAGCATTAATACAGTTATGTACTAGACTGGACAATGGTAAGCAGAGCCAGTACTTATATCAACAATGGCCTTATCTGTGTGAAGTTTGTATGTTCTCCCTGTGTTTGCGTGGGTTTCCTCCGGGTGCTGTGGTTTCCTCCCACACTCCAAAAAACATACTGTTAGGTTAATTGGCTGCTATCAAAATTGACCCTAGTCTCTCCCTCTCTGTCTGTGTGTGTGTGTGTCTATATTAGGGAATTTAGACTGTAAGCTCCAATAGGGTAGGGACTGATGTGAATGGGTTCTCTGTACAGCGCTGCGCTATTAGTGACACTATATAAATAAATGATAATGAGGATGATGATGATATGTGTTTACTATGCCTATACACATAGCCAGCTTTCACACTTGATTGGCAGATTAATGCATCATTATTGCTAAGTTTGATAACAGTTGTCTAATACAATGACACTGGTAGAGAAAACCACTATAGACATTCACATAAGCAGCTCTCATCATCATCATTTATTGCATAAGACTTCTTTAATTATACTAAGTTTTTGAGCAGGTCTGCATTATACTTAATTATATAAGGGAGATGTACTTTTAGTAAAAAGTAGCTCTCCAATTTCAAAAGTACATCAACGTAGTATTAATACTTAGATTTAAAGATTTTCTGGGATAAATGAAATACATTCCCAGCAGCCATCTCCCTTTGCCTCTATCTTATTGCATATTTTGTCCTAATGTGCTTTCATATTTACATGTCACCATGTTTCCATTGGCTAGTACCTTAAAGTCAGATGTCTGTCAAGCAAACTGACCAGTGACAGAATTGCTTTGTGAGGTTTACATCTTTATGACATCAAATGCTTCACATGAAAAATGCAGTTCATTGTCAAAAATCAGCTATATTAGGAGAGTGAGAATTGTGTTTTAGCATCAATTACACACTAAATATGCTGTCATTGTGTATGTTTAATGGATGTCTTTCAGTTTTAAAGATAGACAGACCGATAGATAGATAGATAGATAGAAAGATAGAAAGAAAGATAGATAGATAGAAAGATAGATAGATAGATAGACAGACTGATTTCAACTGGAAGCAGTGCTTACATATTGCTTAATTTTTGGTGGTTATTAAATAGTATGGGTAGGCAAGAAAAGTGCATATATCTTTTATTAGCATAAACTTACCCAAATGCGCTCTTGCATATTTAAGGCATTCAAAGTAATAATATTTCACAGCATTAATACAGTTATGTACTAGACTGGACAATGGTAAGCAGAGCCAGTACTTATATCAACAATGGCCTTATCTGTGTGAAGTTTGTATGTTCTCCCTGTGTTTGCGTGGGTTTCCTCCCACACTCCAAAAAACATACTGTTAGGTTAATTGGCTGCTATCAAAATTGACCCTAGTCTCTCCCTCTCTGTCTGTGTGTGAGTGTGTGTCTATATTAGGGAATTTAGACTGTAAGCTCCAATAGGGTAGGGACTGATGTGAATGGGTTCTCTGTACAGCGCTGCGCTATTAGTGACACTATATAAATAAATGATAATGAGGATGATGA